>NC_050607.1:16884458-17144458 GCF_013368585.1 Megalops cyprinoides | reverse complement strand
AGTCAGGGGCTACTACCAGCCTGTTCAACTGCCTTGGCTATGACCCTGTCAGTGTCTTGTAAGTCCACAACCTGGCTTCTGAGCCCACCTGGAGAGACAGGAGGCTAATTCTAAGATATACAAGCAATGGGCCACTAGTGAAGCGTGACATTACATTTATTTGCTTTACAGCTTACATTCTACACATGATCCATGTATGCAGCTCAGCATTTAGCTACTAAAGCAAATTAAGCAAGTAAGCTAGTAAATTTGGGCTGAGAGCCCTGCTCATGGGTACTGCAGGGTCTCAAGCCTACAGCCTGCTGATTCACTGCCCGCTCTGCTGCCAGGAACATCTGCAGGCATAGCCTTTGGCATGAACAGATTTCCTCTTCACTCCCTCCCTCCAGGATCAAAAGAGCCGTGACACAAAGCGATGGTCCATACGCCCGTCACACTAACCCTGTAATTGCAGTTTCTTCAGGGGGCCATAGTGTTTCTGAAGCCAAAATCACTGGTCAGGAGATGTACATTTCTGGGAGATTATATAACCTCCCCGGCAATACACGGGATCGTTTGCGTGCGCGTAATTATTTCTGTAGCCGTTTTGATCTGCTTTCAACGTCTTTTTAATGCCGAGCGAGTCACCTTTTAGGAATCTGCAGATGTTTTCGTGAGCAGCGTGTGTATCCTTTCATGTTTAAAGTTTTACAGCTTGCTGGTGTGCAAGGTAGCCCAACAAGGTTCAGATTGGCCGAAAGCTGAACACAACATTGGAAATGCGCTCTTTTATTTTTTATATGAAAAGTTTATATTTAGACAACCTGTTGGTCTAGCATTTATAGCCAGTGGTACAACACACGCACAGATAGCTCATTGTGATAGACCGTTACGCATGCTAAGGGTAAGGGGTTTCATTTTCAACCTTTGCCTGCTGTGTTTTGTAAATGTGTATACATTGCAGGTGGGAATGATGGGTACTGTACAAAAAGGATTTCCAAAACAACCTGAACAAGCCATTTTATACAGACTTCATCCCTTTTTGCTGTGCTCCCTGTAATTAAGGCACTGGCATTATTCCCCCGTAAAACAGTCACCCGGCCCATTCATTGGACAGCCTGTGTGTATATTTGTAGTTGCTTTCCGCTTTGAAAATGACTTATGAATGATGGTACATGTTATGTTGTCATATGACTTTATGTAATACAATTATGCTATTATAATAATGATGGTATTGTGCTTATGTGGAGGACGGATTCACAGTTTCCATCCCGTATGGAATGCATTGCGCAATGTCAGTCTGGCTGTGATTCACTCGTCAATGCCACTGTCAGGAAATGGGAAGTGTAGCCCTCAGACAGCTAACGCTACTGTGCGATTCTGTGTAGAAGTTCACAATAGCATTCAGGTCTGAAGGTTGCATTTATAGTCTAAACGTGATTGTAAATGCTGTGTACTTCAATATTTAGTCCCCTTGGAGCATCATAGGAGGGTTAGATTATCCATTCTCTATGAAGAAAAAATATTTTTGTCCCCCCTTTACCTGTGGAGGTGAATGGGCTTGCCTTGATGTTATCTGGGTACTACTTATCTGAGAGCAGGCAGAACCTTCCCTCAGCCATTTTTGCCCTACGTTTCCATGGGAGATGGTTTGATCCCTGGCAGAGTTCAAGGTGAGAATCAGGACAAGGTAAGACAATGCTGCCCACTGTGTATCCACTGTTTTCTCATGATAAGGGGGCGATGTTCCTGTTCTCTCCACCCGCTTCACCTCTTACACATAGAGTCTGTTTAGATTTTTTTTGTCAGCTGGCTCTGCCGTGCTGAGCATTTCCCAAAGAAATTATTATATTATCCATCCCCGCTGGCAAACCCTGCGGGCCGTCATGTTTCCCTTAAAAGGCAATCGGGGGGGATTGTGGGAAGGAAAAGAACGATAGAAAGTGTTTGGATTTTCCATTTCCAAGTATGTTCTCGCTATCTGATTTTGATTGATTTATTTCTCGGCTCCAGATGGATATGCGTGGTAATTGGCAAATGTAATGTGAACTACAGAAACAGTCTAAGGTGCAGAGGAGTGTCTGTTGTTCTGGTGATAAATCCCCTTGCAGAGTACTTTCATGTGAAACCTTGCCGTTAATACTTCCCTGTATTGTGGTGTTTGTTGAGGTCTTTCAGATTTACGGTTATCTCGATCTTATCGGAGTGGGACGCATCACCTGAGTGAGTCAGGGCCGTAGCAGCGCCTCGCTACCTGGGCGGCGGACGTGCCGCTCTCCCCGCAGTGATGCTGGCTGCATTAGTCAACACCCTTTAATAAGGAGAGACAGGGGCTTGGCAGGGAGGAGGCCGCGAGGGCAATACGGTAACACCAGCTCCGCTCACGTCTCCTCTGGGCTTCGGACCATCCCTGCTCCATCACTTCTGTGCCCTCACGTTTTAGTCCTGTGTTCATTACTCTCCATGAGAACATGAGTTTTTTTTGTTCATCAGCAAACAGAAAATATTGAGTCTGATCCTGGGTGTTTCTGGGATGAGACTGCCCTCTTCTGGCCTAGATTTGCTCCTACAACTAGGTTCTGGCTGAAGCCCCTTGACTACACAAGATAACACAGGCAGGGCTCACAGACTCAAACTTTACCCTCTTTCATTGGTCAGCTGTGCAAATGGGAGAAACATATAATTTGAAATAATAAATCAAATGTAAAATAATATTCTAATGAAAATGAAAGAAACATTACACAATACATGAAATAGTAGAAGTTATGGTTTCTGGCCATGTGCCAGTATACATGTACTATTTAGGAGCGATGCAGATTTTGCCATTTCCAGTAAAGGTCAGTGTTTCAGCATTTTTATATAAGTGTCATGGATGACAATGTATCTATTTTCTCCAGCAATAGGCAGAGAATGCAATCTCAGCAGTGTTACCTGTTCAGCGCTTAAAGTGAACATTTCTCACATTCCCCCTATGCTGGAGAGTCAGACCGTTCCCCTGGCTGCTCTGTGTATGGGCCTGTCTGCGCTTCTGTGTCCTCACTGAAGTCCTATCCACCTGCACCATTAAAGCGATCCCCAGCTGCTTACCACTGTGGCTTCAGACCGAGGCGCCACAGCGGGAATGTCCAGGGAGTACCGCTGGAGCCAGGCGGGGGGGGGCGGAGCTGATAACCGCTCCGCGGGCGATGACAAACCCGAGGAGGCCGCTCAGAATCGGCTCCAGCGCCGTCCCTTCCTTTCAACGCGGCGGTCATGAGGCGCTGCTTCCCGCCGCGGCGTGGGAGATATTAATCAGCCGAGCCGGTAGCCCTGGCCGACGCCGGATAAAAAATGGTTCCCTGTGTCCTTTGAACAGCCGCCAGAAGAATGCGTTTGCAGCGACATTGGGAGGGAGTGTGAGAAAGAGCCTAGCAGCCGTGTCTGGTACCAGTCTGGTGTGATATATCTATCATTTTTACTCTTTCATCCTCTTACAATGGACAATAGCCCACTGTGTGCAGGTTTGTGCACAAAAAATAAACATTATCCAGTGTTTAGCTGTAAACCGGATTTGTAATGCATTTTTAGAGGAAAAAAATCAAAAATGTTTTGTTAAAGTCCTTATGGAAGTTACAAGGTTGGGGAGATGACTCAGAATTTGCTCACAGAACAATGTTTCTGTTATAAAATGTAACAGGAAGGTCCTGTTATAAAAGGTAATGATTAACTTGACACAACGGTGTTTGAAGAAGACGCTTCTTCTTGGTCTGTGCAGTTAAAATCACTTCCCATAAACACAGGGGACCTTAATGATAATAGTTAAAGGTAAAACAGATTTCTGTAGCTGAAATGACTTATATGACATCTCCAGCAGTGTTAATTAGCAGATAAATTAAACTGTACACTAGCTAATCAAACCAGTACATAAAGGACAACCGCACCAGAGGAATTATAAAGGGGACATTTCAAGAATTGAAAGTTTTGTTTCAAAGATTTCAGCTAGTGTTCCTTGTGAAATGACACTCAAACAATAACCACATTTCATATTAAGTGTCATGTTATTACCAACACCTATATCATCATTCAAGAGGGTAAACAGAAACTATTATTGCTTCAATCCAGATATTAATATTAAACCAAGAGTTCCTGCGTCTTGGAGGTTTCAGGAGAGAACCCAGTCCTAATTGTATCATGAAGTAATTCTTTAAAATTTAATAATAACAATAAAATGTACAACACTGACATATGAAATATATATTTATTCTAGGGTTCATTTAAAGTCATAGCAGACAGACAAATTGGGATGATTCATATACACTGAGATGTAAGCAGCAGGGTGGACAAAATCCATCTGTGGTAAATGGTAAAATGATCTGAAGTGCTGGTGGACAGTGACATCTAGTGGGGATAAAAAGAACTAGTTTTTGACAAACGCAAAATCCTCTTTTGACGATGATTTGCAGACCCAGGTGTCTGAATACGCGTTTAAATTTTCATTGCTGTAATAATTCAGAATCTTCCTGCAATGTGAAATTTATAAGTCACAACCAGAAAACATTTTGTCTTTAAGAAAACATTTGTATCTCACTTTTGCTTATTACATTTGTATGAGTTAAATAATATATGAATAAATCAAATCAGGGGCCATTGCTTATACCTCCTAGTTGATTATTTAATGGATTGATCACATCAGACAGATGCAGCGGATAGTCTTTTTCCATTCACATATGCAGGTCAGGTGTCATATATGATGGACACGCAGCCAAAGTGGTTGTCCTATTGCGGTACTGGCGGTAAAGTGGACAAGTGGGCTGAGTGCCCACTGCGGTCATAGAAGACCCACTGTGCCTTTGTGTCCTTTAGAATAGTTGATATGTAGGTTTAAGCATGATGGATTAGTTGTTTGCAACAGAGCAAAGTGTGGCTCAACATGTAAGCATTGGATTCATAGACCGGCACAAACAAGACATGCCTGCAATGGGTCTGAATATCAAAGTAAACGCTTTATTAAAGCTACCAACAGTGATTATTCAACAAACAAAATCCGTGAATGGTGTTCAGTTGGATGTACCAGATATTTATAAATCAACTTCGTAATGTAACAAATTGATTTCTCCCTGAAACGAGGCTTTAAATTTACTGTAGTGCCTATCATACAGCATAATTTAAAAAGACAAATCTGTGCTGCTCCAGCAGTTACGAGGATGTGTTTCGTTGCTTTTCTCCTCGCAGACACGCGGCACTCGACTCTGATTGGTCCAGGGTTTACATTGTAGCTCCTAATAACCAATCAGCATCAAGTGCGTGGAGAATACGAAGAGAGAAACGATCTCATCCGAATTCCCCGCGCTCGCCCTCGGTGTGGGAATCCTCCCTTTTGGTGACGTCACGATCGGCTTCAATGATCTCTCGTGCCGGAAGGAAAGATGGCGGATCATGAGGAGCAGTTATCTGATGAGGAGAAGGTAGGTGATCCGTATTATCTTTTGTCTACTGCAATGTTGAGAGAGAAATCAGATTATGCATCAATGAAAGTACCTGCTACGTCCATAGCTGTAGATATTTTTCGAAAGTAACGAGCGTATTAAGAAGATAAATAGGCCGCTAAGATCGGCAGCACAAGTCTATTATTTTTAGATCAGCAGCCTCTGCCCAACTTCCGTTCCTGTCTCGGCGAATCTCAAACAGGGAATCCACTCCTTGTACGGTACTATCGCAAAAATAGGATCCGCGCACCACATAATCGGACGACTTGCTAACTATTCGGGTTGGCGAGGACTTATAAAACCATGCACCGAAATGCGTTCTTCCGCCTTTTCATACTGGAAATGGGCTCGCGGCAGTTTACTTCTCGCACAGGATGTGCATCATTTTTGGCTAGCCAGCTAGCAGCCAGTAGTGCTGCACACGCCCTGTTGCCGTTGGCGCTGCTTCATTCCTGTGACCGCTTTAGTGTGTACACTGAAAATATGTGCAGCGCTGAAAGTGGAGACCAGACACTGCCCGTTTCACTGCCGTGCATCTGTGTTGATGTGAAAAGTTAGCTGGTACGGAGGGGCTCGGCCGCAACTGAAGTTGCTCGTTTAACTAGACATCTAGTCTAGCTAGCAAAAACAGCTGCATGGGCCCGCTCCTTTGCGTCTCTGGTTAACGCTGAGACGGAAGTAATTGGATGTAGCTAATAACTAGTTAGACCGCACTGCAAATAACTAGCAAATTACAGGTTATGTGTTGTCGGTTCAGTTCGACAGCTCGTTGACGTCAGAGGTTTACGTGGGGTTCCGATCAGTCACATCATGGGTGTGGCTGTTTGACATATCGAATCACAACAAACATCAATGTCAACGTTTTTTTTCTGTTTTTAATGCGGCGCGGGTAAATATGCAAAGAACGCGGTTTGCCTTGTACTCTACTATACCAGCATCCTTGTGTGCATTTATGGAAGTGCTTAACCTCAAAAACCTGCCCTTAAAGACATTCTACCTTGTCGGGTTTCCACATTAATTACTAATAAGCTTGGTGCATTCTTTCTCTCTGAACCGTAAGGTTGAGAGAATAATTAGGCTAGGGTAGGCAGGCATGGTGTGTGGACATATGTAAGTATGTGTATTGTCTTGTATTTTAGAGCATCTCTATATTTGGCTGAATGATTTTATTACATTTTCTCTGTGCTTTTGAAGTTTGTAGCTATAAACTTCACCTACTGTGTATACATGTGTGTGTTTGTACTATCACTTCATGATATGTGTGCTATAGCAGAGCTTTATTAAATAACCACTTATGATTGGTCTGTAGCTGGATATTAAGCTAACTGAAAACCAGCCAGTGGGCATTGAATCAGACAGTTGAATTGCCTGTGGTCCAAATATGTTTTTGATGACTTCACTGAGATCCAAATACACAGTGGTTTTAAAGAGGAGAGCTTTTAATTTGGAATGCCATCAGGAGGATCTAAACAGTGCTTCAGACTGTTAGGTGGGGGGAGTGCAGTGCTGCTGTTGCTTCATGCTTGCTGCTAACCTTTGATTTTGAAGTTATTTTCACCAGAAAAGGCATCAATGGAATTTGCATTCACAAGATTGCAAATAAAGCGCACGTTCGCAGTGAGCGATGTTCATGTTTGCCCGTGTGTTGGGTTGGGTAGACTTGGCAGTAGAATTCTGATAATGAAACTCCAGCTCTCTTTGGCTGGCTCTTTTTGTGAGCGCATCTAAGCGCCTTTAATGATTCATGCTGTAGAATCCTCCAGCCTCCAGTCCGCGTTGATTCATTTGCCATGAAGTGTCTTGTGGGTATAGAGCCGGCTGCTTCCTAATTACTGGAACTGCCATCTCGGTGCCAGGGGAGGCATGCTGAACTTCAGACACAGTCCTCTGCAACCCTCCGTCTGGGTTTCGACATCTCAGATCAGACATCAATCTGACTGCATCAGTGATGCCTTTTACATGGGATTGTGTGTATGTCCCAGTCTGAACCCTTAATATTTCAGTCGGTGTGGCCTCTAGATAGACCCAAGGAGGATGAGTAGTGTTCAAAACAGTCTATGCACTAAAGGTTGTATGGCGCGATGGAAGGTTATGATTCATTTGTCTTGCATAGCTGGTTATTTTGCAGAAATTTCATGTAGTACAGTGTCTGTGGCACATTGTTGAAACGGCGATAAGCCATCCGGTAAGAACCAGAACAAACCTGATGTTGTAGGACACATAGTCGTGCATGTAGGAAGTAGTCTTGCAGTTGCCTTTGTCGGGTCTTTTGGGAGCTGGCTTGTGCAGACGCTGCATTTGGTCAGCAACAGCTGTGGGATTCACTGTTTGGTTTATACTTTACTGTGTTTTTCTCTGGTCCATTTGTCAACATTGGGTCACAAAAGGCATATGCCGTATGTTCACATGAAGAACCTGAATTTTGCATTTGGTGAAATCCCCTCTGAAGGAATGCAGTGCCCCGGGATAAGAAAGCTGTCAGGTATGCTTTCTTGTAGCAGCATGTCAGTCTTTGTCAGGGCTCAGCCCCGATGTGTGTAATTTCGGCAGGGGCGACAGCAGCCTGCTGTTACTGGGAAAGCTCGCCTCAGCACCACCTGAGGGGCCGGGATCTCACAGGTACATTCCCATGCTGCGATTCCTCCCTGACATTTATACACAGTCACAGCGCAAATCAATGGCAACCCTCTTTCCTTTGATTTAGGTGACGTTTTTAAATCTGTAATTGCAGTGATTCATCTTTGGAACGCTCAGAATCCTCACTGTTAGTCATTGATTACTCATTCTCTTTATGGGAGAGTCTGGCTTGCGTGGTGTCCTGTCTTATCTGGAAAGGATGGAAGTGCCTTTAGATTAGCATCTCCTGATAAGATGTTAGGGGGTGTTGGGTTGTCCTGTTAATCTGCGTCTCAGATTGAAACTTCACATGAAGCGAGTTCGAGCTGTGCGTGTATAAGAAGATCACAGTCGGACAGTGGATCAGAGAGGAGGGGAATATAAGGTCTGGAGACGTGTCAGACCGAGGTCTTCAGGGTAAAGCCGGTCCCCTTGAAGCAGTGAATTGGAAACCCTGTCTGAGACGGAACGTGATTCGTAGGGACAGATGGCAAAGTACAGACTGTACTTTTATACCTCTGCGGGTTCGATGGTGCTTTTTGGTAATTTGTTTAAATGCAGCTTTCAGCGCTAAAAAAAGCTGATTGTAACCAAGGGCTTTCAGCGCGAGTGTCAGAATGTCCTGTCTGTTTACGCCTTTTTTGCCAGCGCTGTGATGAAAAAGGGTCAGACGGGGACTCGGCGGTTGTGCCATCTCTGTTTGGGGCTGCCAGCCTGGCTGACAGTGTCTTGGTGGATTACGGCCCCTCTCTTGCTGCGTTTGGCGGGGGGGGGGGGGGGGGGGGGGGGGTGCGCTAGGGGGGGCGCTGTCTGGAGGCCCCTGACAAAGCCGTTCAGTTCTCATCCCGGGAATCCTGGCCAAGCGGGGATGTGGGGTGCCCAGCTGGTGTCAGGGACTTACTGGGGACTGGTGCAAATCTGCTTTCCTGCCTTGTCTGTTTTACATGCATATCTGGCTTAACACCTGCTCTGCTTGGGCTGCCATTGTGAACGCAGTGATTATTACAATATAAAACCGTTGTCCGACTGTGATAACATTAAAGCTGCAATGTGATTATTTTTTAAACAATAATTTAGTTTTTTCTCTCTGCTTTCCTGCCCTTGGATATCTTTATACCGGGCTACATGTCTTTCTTAGTGTTGGCTTTCCTTAACCCAGTCTGCCAAGAGCAAGTTTGGTAGGGATTTCAAGAGATTGAATTGCCAGACTCCTCCGTTGAAGGAGGTGTTGATGATTAGATGACCACTCTGAGAGTGGCAGTTTGGCAATTTGACCTGGACAGTGATAGGGTTAACATCCATACTATTTTGATAAATGTCGTGGGACCTTTAATGACCGTGGAGACACAGCAGCTTGGTTTAACACCTTTCAGAAACATAGCATCTCCTATAGCACAGTGTCCCCATTCCTGCTCCGGACCACTGGTTTTGATACTTGGTCTGGTGGAAGACTGCCCCCTACTGACTGACTAGTTCCACTAACAGTGACCAGGTTTCCCAAAAAGGTCTCCTATCCAAGAGCCAGCCCAGCCTCAGTTCAACCTACAGGAACAAGAAGGCTACAGGGTGGCACGGTTGCTGGCAAAAACACACTTACTTGTTCTGCACCTGCCTTTTGTAATGCAGAATGCAATAACTTAAAATGACAAAGGAAATGTGATGGTTGCCTTGCATTGATAGTGATCCACAGAGGTGCTTAGACTACAGGGACCTGCAGAACAGGGGTAAAATACACGAATAGTGTGTCATTTAAGAGGCACTCATTATGGAATATACTGTCCACAGTGTGGAGGGAGGGAGGGAAAGCTCTCCCTTTGGCAGAGTGGCCTGTGGCATTGAAGCTGACATAACAGATGATGGCATGCGTAGACCCTCTGATACCCTCACCAGGGGGTGAGCTGTAATTCACCGGAGAGGAATCAAGCTCTCCAGCACTCCCGAGGCAACAGTCCTGCTTGTGTTACAAGAGTCACCGTTAAATTATTGAAACTAGAGGGAGGTCTGATGTCAGAAGCAGAGGAAGATGAGTGAACGTCAAAGTCAAATGATTAAACGTGTTACTTAATCTAATTAAATATTAACATCAGGGTTGTGGTGCTGCTCCCACGCATGTTATCTTTTAAAGCTCTGCTTATCAACACATCCAGTAGCAAGCTCATGAAGATCAGTTATCATATAAGTGTGTGCCGGAAACAAAGTGATGGATCCAAGCGAAACTGCTCAGTCCTCCTTAATTCTCATTCTGCATACTGGCTTGAGCGTGTCGAACAGAACCGAGGGCTGAGACCTCAGTCAGTCAGCAACGCCAGAGGATCAAATGTGTCGCTTGGCCGGGACTGCGAGCTGCCTGGGCTCTCGCACAGAGCGGCTAATTCGTCATCAGCTGTTCTTAGCAGGGCTGCGCTTCAGATGTGCAGAAAAATGGCGCTGCATTGTTATGGGAACATCGGAGTCATAAAGGCCACCCGTGTCACGTCTGTGACGCTCGCAGTGCCAGGGGAGGAGAGGGCTGCGTCACCGGCTGGCCTGGGAATAGATTTTCCTCTCCGTGTCCTTTTGGATAGAGAGAGGAGGGGGGCACGTTTCTCCCCTTTTTATAGCAGAATCTGCCCTGATAATGTCTGAGAAAGAACACAAGTAGGCCAGTTTGGGCTTCTGTTTGTTTTTAACGCTCGTCTGTTTCTTCTGATATCGTTAACACTGTGCTTGATATCTGCTGATGAAAGGGTTTGTTGTGGATTGGACAAGGCAGGTATTACTGTAGTTAACCTCCTCGGGGATCCGTGAAGCTGATTGGCTCCGAGACCTGCCAGTCATTGATGGAACTGGGTATCTAGTCATTACACACAGAACCCTTCCTTCTCTTGGTGGTTTCACATGCAGATCCTCTTTGCACCAAGTTTAATGTTCTGTCGGTCATTTTGCTCCTCACAGAATAAGGCATCTCAATCCTTTATCGTCCTTGTAATTCCAATTTGCATTGCCAGACATCCCCAGCACATCTACCAAATGACAGTTATCTTCCTGAAGGTCACTCCTAACACCAAAGACAGTGCCTTTAATATGAACCAGCCAGTTTTCACTCCTGATTCACTCTATTAAGAGATCCTACCAAAAGTAGACTGAATATGAACATTGGACTTATTTCTGCATTTCTCTTTGGGATCCATATTCTGATACTGTGTGATGACAGTAGTGTTTTCCTGGTCATACGAGTATGCCAGCTCCCTCTGCTACGCGAATCCGTCCAGATGCTTTAGAGGCACGGTGACAGAAGTGCCGATGTCAGCTGTCCAGAGGAACCATATATCGCCTCCAGATTGGAGCTCTGTAACTGGAGCTCAGGACCACCCCGCTCCCATCCTTATAGGCTGCTGCTGTGGTGTAGGGATCAGCCTGCCCCGCCCTTCTCCCTCACCAGTGACCGCCTACCACAGGACACTGGCATAAGCAGGCACATGTGTGTACAAACAGGGGGATGTTCTGAGAATAGAGTTCCACACGGAATGGAGTCTCACACGGATGTGGAACCCCACAGCACAGGGGGGGCCGAGGTTTGGTACAGGTGACAGGAGGAGGGGTGTCTGCCTGTGCTATGGCAGGTGTCAACACCGACCCCTCCGGTCGGGGCTCCCATGGCTCAGCCTTAGAAACTCTGTAACGCATCTTCCAAATCTCAGAAGGGGTTGCTAGTTGCGGTTTCATGCGATGACCTCTCCCATCCTGTTCTGCAGTCATTTCTGCATTCTGCGTCTGTGTTGGACAGTCATTCCCCTGCCCACACACACATACACACACACACACACACACACACAGCACACACAGCACACACAGCACACACAGCACACACAACACACACGCACACACACATACACTGGGTAGATGGTCACCCTCTCTTACGTGCGTGTGTGCCCGCACACACACACACACACACACACACACACGCACTGGTAGGATGGTCACCCTCCCTTACAGGCACACACACACACGTCAGACAGGCTTCCCCCAGTACTCACTCAGCCTCACAGCCACGGCTTTAGAGCGTGAAATGGAGGTGCAATGGAGGAAGCAAACAATTAAAAAAAACACAAACAAGTTCCTTATTACAGGAACAACGGCAGCCTTTTCACCTCCCCGGCACGGCGTTACCCAGTCCCTGAAGGTCACCGAGCAGCAGTAAGAACATAACCTCAGTGAATCAATGGCTGTGAAGGACAGGAGACAATAAATGACCCTATAATACACGTGAAGTGAAGTCCTTCACTGTCCCTTACACATGCAGCTTCTGTGCCTGTACAGTCAATGGGAAGAGCCTTGGTAAGCTGACTGTGTAGATTTGAACTGCAATGCTGCTGCTGGGAAGATAGCTAGACTTTGTGTAACATTTGGTGAACATACGCTGATGGAATGTATATACTTTTTTCCCTGTGTAAACCCTACACTCTTCTTAATAGTTGTACATAATTATTGTACTTACAGCAGACATTCCCAGTCCTGTGTGTGGGGACCCACAATGCAAGCTGTTCACTCCACCTGAGCTCAGTTCATCAGGGCCGGTTAAGCTGCTAATTGCATACCGATCTGGATCTGACATCTCTGTTACTGTTACCTGCCAGAGGTGCTTTTCAAGAGAAATCTTTGGTAGTAAAGATGTTATTTAGACTTATTTGTGCTTATTTTGGCTCTGTGAAATTATCCACGGAGATTAACGCTCACCTTAATTAAGATGAATCGATTTGTCAATGGTCACAGAGCCAGAAACCATTCCTTGAACAAAGCCCCAGAATTAAAGCTCAGATAATAAAAATAAGTCGATAAATTTACTTGTCTTTCTTTTCATTTTAATTAATTTAGAGTGATTATTTTATTAGTGTTAAGGAAGCTAAAGGTTTACAGCAGATCACGGTAAGTAGATACAGAGTCCAGGTTAGTGTGCGGTTATCCACGTAATTAAAGCGAGAGACAGCGTGGGGATTTACAGGGGACCGGTGCAGCATGGGGTTAAGGAGCTGGAATGCACTCTTGATTGGAGTGCTGCTGTCGTACATGAGAAACTGCTCTCCCACTGCGAGATCAGATATGTGTCAAATGTGAGCTATGCACGTCCATTAGATAAAGGCATCCGCTAAACCAAACAAACAAATAGATAAGAATCACATGTACAGCAGAGTGTAACAAGGCAAACATATTAGTAGACGCTGAGAGCAGAATCCTTCAAATCGCTGGCAGATTGAGACATTTTAAAGAAATGAGATATTCAAGGAGCCACTAAAGGGGCCTTCCCCGGGGAGTGATTGGCTGGTCGTGTTGTCTGCGCATATCTGGCCTGTCTGCGCATATCTGCCCTGGGGGCCTGCGCAGCTCGCTGGGATCCTGTGCACACATTTTCGTGCCCATATATGGTCATGAGGTGCGCATGAGAGTGAGGAGGGAGAGGAGGGGGGGGGAGGCAGCAGAGGCCCGTCGCCACGGTGCTGCTGTCAGCTTTGCGCGCCCGCCGCAAACAGGAAGCGCTCGCCAGCGCCGCGGCAACGTCTCGCAGGCAGAGCTTGGGGCCGGGGCCTCGGCGGGCCGGCGCGGCGCGGTCGGGAACCCGGGGCCCGGCCCTGCAAACCGGCCGCAAAGATGCCGATCCTCTCTCTGTGGGGACCGGCCTTCACAGTGCAGAGCTTAGCCTGGCTCTGTCTGAGGGACAGACAGGAATTCACACAGCTGTCTCTCAATAACCGAGCAGGAACACTGTGTAATAGTGATGTGGCTGAACATGTCTTTCCCGTCAGGAGTCTGTTTACAAGCTAGGCCTCAGCGGTAAACCCAGTCTGCTCACTCCTATCAAACGCCACTGTTTTTGCTGATGTAATATGTTGAAAGGACTTACATATCCAGTTGAAAGCACACGGAGGATCACTTTCTCAGGTTTTTTTTTTTTTTTTTGCAAGTGACAGCTTTTTTTAGAAGCAGTTTGTTCCCTTTTAGAAGAATTGAAAGCTTTGCTGATGGCGTACAGATATGCATGGAAAAACTGTCCGCCAGAAGTATCCGGTGTTGCATGTCAGCAGCAGTCCTGTTTTGACTGGTCTGTGTAAACTTGCCGTTACATTCGCGAGCTGAGAGAAGTGGGCTTTTTTCAATGAGGGGGGAAAGAGAAGCCTCTGTATGCAGATCAAGTGGGGCTGACTGATGTGGCTCGAATTGGCGTGTGGGCGTCAGCCACAATTGTACGTGGAGACACAGACCCTCTTCACTGAGAGGAAATTTGTTTCCAGTTTACTAGTAAAGGTCAATGAGCATTTCAAAATGGACCCCTCCCCTACCTGTGTGGAGGGGTTCAGCAATTGTAACCAGAAGGTTATAGGTTCAAAACCTGGCTGGGGCTGTGGTTTTGGGACTTAACCTTGTTTCAGTAAATATCCAGATGTATAGACACATATTATGGAAACATTTAATCATTGTAGAAAAGGGCACCTGCTAAGCAAATAAATAGTTAATAGCAGATAAATAAATAATGTATGTAATAAGTAATGTTGTGTACCAAAAGCATACCAAGAAAACTGGTCGTCTAAGGCGGATTCATGAATGCTTGACACGTTCAGCCAAACACGGTCAGTGAGGATTGTTTTAAAGCTAGAGCAGTTTAGGGTAGTTAAAGGCTAGTGGTCATTTTTACTTGTAGTTTTCACTAACATGTGTTTCACCTTCTTCCAGGTACGCATAGCAGCGAACTTCATCATCCACGCTCCTCCTGGAGAGTTCAATGAGGTTTTCAATGGTAAGTTCTGGCTTTTGCCCACATGCAGGTTACATATACCAAGTCTGCGTATGCCAAGTATTCCAATGATGCTCTCTTGTTTCCTAATATCTAAAGTATCTTAATTATGGTCCAGGGGTAACTGTGTGGGGGTAGGGCTCAGGGTCACAAGGTCAAAGGTGCAGAGTGAAGGTCGGAAAACTGGATTTGGGGTCAAAGGTTAGAAGAGTGGAAGTGAGAGAGGGTGGTTCAGTGGAGAGGGAACTGGACTCCTGATAAGCTTGAAGGCACAAGTGCCAGCCGGGACCTTGCTGTTGTAACCATGAGTGCGGTGACTGGCCACAACAGCTCTGACAGTCGCTGACGTGGGTAGCTGATGTAGCCGTCCACGCGCTGCACATTTTAGCTGTCTTTCATCTCTGCTTCTTAGGAAAAGTGTGTCACTGTTGTCTTCAAAGCAACATTTCGTCTCTGATTGTGCGCTCGCACGCGGAGGGAGATGGGTTTGGGGAGATAAGGTGACCTCACGTAGCAGCATCCTGTTTGCTTCAGTGCTGTGATCTTGCCTGACGATGCGCCCTAAAAATCATTCAGGGAAAGATGCTGGAAAGCCGTTAGGGGGTTCAGCCTTTCTCTCAGTAACGGAAGAACCACAGAGCAGTCGTGTGGAGAAGAATAACTTTGCAAAATAACATTGACACATTAAAAGCCAAGCACAAACTTTGGTTAGCTGTGCCAGGCAGTCAGACCACATAGTGTGTCTATCATGTAAATGGCTTTGTCTCATCCAAGGTACCTTGTATGGCTTCCATATAACATAGTATCCATCTGTACCGCTAGATATTTTTTCAGTTTTAGCGCTGCTCACAAGTGCATAGCAGCTGTGTCTCGCCTATTGTAGAATGTGTTATGAGATGATGCTTATGGTATGCGTAGGTGTAACGTGTAACATTGCACTGTCAGCAAAACCACAACAGCGCTGTGCTGGGAGAGAGGGGCTCAGGGGGGACAGAGTGACCCCTCGCAACCTCTGTGCGCGTGGCAGAGGAGGACCTCTCCGGTCCCCGAGGGGAGCAATGTTGACAATCCTGCCGCCGCAATTAGTGTCTCCTCTGCGCAGATTGATCTCAGCGGAGCCTTATCTCAATTAGACGGGTTTCCCTCCTCACTCGGCCTAGGGAAGGACTGCTTTCGGCGGCTCCTCTCTTCCCGAGGTTTTCCGAGCTTTCGGGCCGCCCGCCCCGGCGCTCGTTTTCCCCTCCGTCTCTCTGCAGGTGCTCCCTCACTCCTCTCTGTCTTTTCAGACGTGCGACTGCTGCTCAACGATGACAATCTGCTCAGGGAAGGTGCCGCTCAGTAAGTAGCCGTTTATCGCTCCGCGTTTACTGCGACACAGCCATTCCATTTACGTTACTTATGCTGACACCGCGATTCCATTTCTGTTATGGTTTTTTTTTTTTTTACCATGTAAACGTAAATGCAAATTAAATGCGACAAGCTGGGCCTGAGTCATAGCTTTTATTCCTTTTAACGTGCATTAGTCTGGCGGCGTGGTTGATGGAAACGTCTTACAAAAACCACTAGTTATAAACATCTTACAAAAACCACTAGTTATGTTTCTCAGCTAACAGCTGTGTCCTTACGCTTTGCAGTGCATTTGCACAATACAACTTGGACCAGTTTACTCCAGTAAAAATCCAAGGGTACGAAGATCAGGTAAGAGGAACCAGTTGCAACACCACGAATTAAGGCTTCAGTGTCTAACTTAAGGTGAAGGTTTAATGATTTCTTAAAATGATGTGAATGGCTAAGGCATCATGTTACAGATCAGGACAAGCCTGCTAGAGTCTGTCGTGACGGGTTTTGACTAACGTGCTAAACGGCTGACAACAAGGACAAACCAGTAGCTGTAAAGCTGTGTCCCTGGGTGATGAATGAGTTGGATAACACCATGAGTTATGGAGGGTTACTGTCCTCCAGGAACGTTTCATCTTTGTTACCTGCGAAAGGTATATCAGCCGTGACTCTCGTGTGACGCGTGACGTCACCGCGTTCCCATTCCCCCCTCAGGTCTTAATCACAGAGCATGGCGATCTGGGGAGCGGCAGGGTGCTGGACCCCAAGAACAAGATCTCCTTCAAGTTTGACCACCTGCGTAAGGAGGCGAGCGACCCGAAGCCCCATGACGTGGACGGCGGCATGGAGAGCTGGCGGAGCGCGGTGGACGACGCCGTGCGCGCCTACGTCAAGGAGCACTACCCCAGCGGGGTCTGCACCGTGAGTCAGCCGCCGCTGGCAGGGCGCCCCCTAGAGTCTACAGCCTGTGCTGCACGTACAGTCCCGGCCAAAAGTCTGGACACAACTTTTATCCTGTACTCTTACCATTTTAGTCAGAAAATATTTTTAAAACAAGTTTTAATGCATAGGCATTAAATTCACTATTTATATTTGTCCAAGAAACACATTATAAGCATTTAAGCATGTCTTTCGATCAAAATGTCTTTCAGGTGTGGCCAAACTTTTTACTGGTACCACAGAGGTACAGCACTACACTGGGCTTAGCCAGCTGGCCTTGGAGAACTGGAAGTTCCCACTCTCACTAGTGATGTGTTTTGAAACCATGTTCATGAGCTGTAATTATTAATGTCTGTGGCCCCTTATTCTCATTTTTCTCCCTTTTACTGTTTTCCTTCTGTTGCTTTCATGGATTGTCCCTCTGCCTGCTTTGTGCAAAGGGTTTATTTTGGGCACCAGGATTTAGCTGAGAAGGGAATGATTCTCTTGTGCTTGTCTAGGTCTACGCAAAAACCATTGACGGCCATCAAACCATCATAGTGTGCATCGAGTGCCATCAGTTTCAACCAAAAAACTTCTGGTAGGTTCTGTTTTACCATTCAGTTATGATTGCATGAACACTGCTTCTCCTACAGTGGAGGGCATGCTTTACTAACTGTTTGCCGTTGGTCTAATGTTGAGGCAAACACAGGTTGCCCCAACATGTTTCTCTTGTCCATGTTTCTTCTGGCCTCCTGTAATTTCGAAGATCTTCTCAAGTGATCACATGAAAGTTGTCAGTGGTCACTTCAGTATCAGCAGATCAGGACTGCAGCTGGTGAATGGGTTTTATCGTGCCTGATCCTCTCAGCCCATAACCACAATATCAGTGCATACAGAACACAGCTGCCTCCTAGCTGCTATATGACTGGGGTTGGCTAATCAATTCAATTTTGCTTATACTCTGGGTTTTTTCAGGATAGAATAGAATGATTTTTTTGTACTGTACTGTTGTTATGTACTTGCTTTTTTCATTTCCTTTCATCTTTGTATCTTGTCTGTATTAGCAAGTGAATGAGTTTGATTGAAGCATTCAATCTCCAGCCACTTTAAATGAAATACAGTGGTGCAGTGGTAATACAAAGAGTACCGATTGCCAGTTAGTATTAAATAAGAAGGATTAGGGATAATGACTGGGGTGATTTGTACATCAAGCCACTTCACAGCACAGAGATCCAGATAAGCTCTGCATTTGAGCTGTAGCTCCTTAGCCCCAAAAGACAGACTGGGGCTGCTTCCTTCAGCAGCTTCCTTCTGTTTCTTAAGATGACAAGCAGATACAGTGACTGAAGGGCGTCTCCATTCAGGGGAGGCAAGCTAACCACCGCTAACTTTGGCTTTTCCTCCCACTGAAAGGAACGGGCGCTGGAGGTCCGAGTGGAAGTTCACCATCTCCCCTTCCTCCACTCAAGTGGCTGGAATCATGAAAATCCAGGTACTGTCACAAAAACTCCTCATCCGGAATGTTCTTTTCAGAGAATGAAAGAACTGTTGTGGGCATATGTCACTAAAGACATAGCTTGTATCAGTGAATGTAACAGCTATATGATAACTGTGTGGTGTTTCTGCTGGTAGGTTCATTACTATGAGGATGGCAACGTTCAGCTGGTGAGCCACAAGGAAGTTCAGGAGTCCATGCCTGTTTCTGTGAGTACATCATGCCTGACTACACTCAATGGAGTGCTTAACTGGTTGTCTCATCAGCCCTGTTAAATGTCCATATTACTGCCATGATCCATAAGCAGTAACTTCCCCAATTTTTGTCCAACACAGCCCATAACACAGTCATGACCTCTGCTCCACCTTCCATTGACAGACATCATAAACTGATGACACTTTCCTCTTTTGTACTTCCTAAAATGCATTTTATTCTCTTTCGTTATTGCTAAAAAAAGTTACAAAAATAAGCCACATGGTTACAACGTGACAGTAAAAAAGGAGCCACTGTATAAAATGTCCTTGGATTGTATTTACTGACCTCCATCCTGGGATCTCCACAACAGTAAGACATTTGGCAGACCATGGTGTATTTGTCATGGTACTGATGAAGGCTGACAGCGTGGTGTAATTATCAGGGCCCTGGACCTATTGGTCTTAAGGCTGCAGGCCCACTTCTGTGCTACTGCACTGGGGGGTTGTTGCTTTGAGCCAGGTATGAAACCTGAGTTTCCTCAGTAAAATACCCAACTACTGATGGACAGTATGTAAATTGCAACCTGTGTGAATCAGGGCATGTGCTGTGCAGGTAAATCATTACAGTTTAGTTCACTACCTGCTTTAGACACTGGGGTAAAGGCCAGACATACAGGCTACTCTGGTTGTGTTTTTTGTCTGGCCGCTGTTGGAATCACACAGTGTATCTGACAACCTGGGTGCTGTCTGTTTGCCTCAGGTCAACCCTTGCCTCATAGTGGAGGAATATTTTAGGAGAGTTCAATACCACTCTAGCTGACCTGCCCACCTGTGGCCATTTTTATAAAGAACCTGAGATTGATATGGATGATGCCCCCCCCCCCCCCCCCCCCCCCATTTATAGTATTGTCTTTGCCGCAGAATTTCACAGGGATTGTGATGGTCCCAAGGTGGAGCTTTGTTGTTGTAAGGGTGGGAAGTACATTCTTTTTGACCTCAGGCTGACATTTGGGGATAAACACATAACATGGGGCAGCAGTGTAGCATAGTGGTTAAGGAGCAGGGCTTGTAACCGAAAGGTTGCGGGTTCGACCCCCTGCTGGGACACTGCTGCTGTACCCTCGGGCAAGGTACTTAACCCACAATTGCCTCAGTAAATATCCAGCTGTATAAATGGATAACTTTGAAAAGAAGAACCTTATGTAAGTCGCTCTGGGTAAGAGTGTCTGCTAAATAATATAATTTAACAGTCAGAGCTAAGCTTGCAGAAGGTTTATCTGGTAAAAAGTTGCAATCAGTTGCAGTCATACTTCTGCTCAGACTCTGCGACAGAAGTTTTAACACATTTTGCAAAGTGAGGTTTGACAGATCCAATCTTACAAGGCACTGATAGATACAGAGGAGGGGAAACTGTGCGCTAATGGTTGCACACAGCCAGTAATGTGTCATCAGTCTGATATGTTCTATGCTTTCATTATTAACTGAGCATGGGATTCTCCTAGCTCATTCTGAAACCCCTTTTTTGTATCTGTTTCAGAATGAAGCGCAAACTGCAAAGGAATTCATTAAAATCATGGAGGCAGCAGAGAATGACTACCAGGTATGGTTTGGTACATGCAAACACGTGGTTCATTCTGTGTTCTTCCCCATCTGTATTTGTAAAGACGGTTTTGTAAATATTCATGTTGCATGTTAACAGGGCCTCTTGCACCTATTATGGCAGTTAACAAAATTCTGTATGTTATAACTGATAGAATCAGTCCCGATAAATATATTAGTACCATCTTAGCTCTTAGCCTAACTTTTCTGTACGTGCCTTTGTAAGTTTCTCTGGATAAGTGCTGCTAAATGACTAAATGTAACATATAATGTAACGTGGCCTCCAACCAACCTGACCACAAAATGCTTTGACCTTAACAGAGTAATACATCTCAGTGTTTTTTTTTTTAATATTATTATTTTTATTTTTACACAATAATATTTTCAGGGATCATCCTACTCACTGTTGAGTAACCTAAATGCATTGTGGTAAAAGTGAACAGAGGTCCAAGTAGCACTTTATTTTTGGATGGGGGTTCAATGGGTGTAATCTGAAAGCCTCAACGATTACCCCAGGTTCCATTTCGCATTTCCCCGCCATAGTACGTGTATGTGGAATCCGTGTTGTAATATACCTTTTCCTCCTCGCCTCTCAGACCGCCATCAACGAGAATTACCAGACCATGTCGGACACTACTTTCAAAGCCTTACGCCGACAGCTCCCTGTGACTCGCACCAAGATCGACTGGAACAAGATCCTGAGCTACAAGATCGGGAAGGAGATGCAGAACGCTTAAGGAGACAACACCGCATGACCCAAATTTGTTGTGTCGTCCTTGTAAAAAATTCAAATGAAGAGGTTTCGTCTCACAAAATATAAAACATTGATCACACTTTAAGATGTCTACTTTTATTAAGAGTTTTATACAGATGCCATTAAAAAAAACCCACTGTAATCATGTTACTCAAAATATCATTTGCTAAGGAATTTAGCATGCTGCAGCTGTTATGGTGGTGGGGAGAGCCATGCAAAAGACACCCTGTTTTGTCAAGCCTACAACATTTCTGTGAGTATTGGTGAGACCACAACTTTGAATTATTCATGAGGAAGTAACACAAGAAAAAAAGCATTGACATAATGAAAAAAAATACTTCGCAGAAACCCTCTTTAAATGTAGTGTAGGATTAGCGACTTTAAAATCAAACATAGGAATCCTCCAGGATACGGTTAATTTCATCAGTGTGGAAAGCAATGTTTTTTTGGTCATATTTCTGTCATCTTTTGCACAAGCAGTCAGCCTTGTTTGCCACTTAATAACATCCCTGTTCTCTGTGTTGGTGTTCCCCCATCTTGTGTCGTCCAAAAGAAATACTTGCATACACATGACAGCTCGCTCCTGGAAAATAACAGGTTAACACTGTGACATAGGACACGATTGCAGAGCCAACCATGGGAAACTAATAAAATCAGGAAAGGCAAAATTAACAAACGTCATTAATTGCCCTGAATAGGGGGCACTGCTGCTTTATGTGCACATGACGAGTGACTTACAACATTGGTATTACATGCCCCCAGGTTCTTATTTTTATTAAAACAGACATGACTGTATTATAACGAGGCACATTGTAATATATACCTGTATTAAAAATCTTGTCTGTCAGTTTGGTGATTTATTTCTTCTTGGAATGAATTGTAAAACAATCTCACGTATGTTGCATTAAATGACAGATTTTCTATTTAAGTTAGTGGTAAACGTCTCTATTCGTACTTGTTCTTAAAGATGTTGCAAACGGTGCTCCTCTATAGGTGTCTGAAAAGGGGATCACTCACAATGTGGGAGTACGTTAGAGTAACTGGTCGTTTTTTGAAAAGGTCTTCCTCATTTTTTGCCCCAAGGTCACCGTCATCCCTGTACCCCTTACTCGGTGTCAACCATCATAACTTATCTAGAGCTGGGGGAAAATTCGGGACTGGAGCTATTTAATGACAGAAACTACTCTAAACTGCTACGCTCTCTGTATACGCTCTTTCAATTCTTTCAGTGACAATCTAACTAAAATGTAAGATGTCGCTATGATTCAGGTTAAAATGATTATAATTATTTGATTTTAAATGTACGCAGAAATGTTGATCTTTCACTCTTGAAATCATACTTTGGGATTATGGGATGTTGGATAATACTGAGATTATTTTTTATAATTTAAATGTGCCTTCGATGTAACGCACTATATATCCATCATCACAGATTGGATGCGTATTCTGTCGCTGTTCCCAATTTTTATGGGTGCCCCCCTTTACTGTATAATAATAACTGTTTAAGGGTTTAATACTTTATTTTATGAGTGACTATGACGTGTGAACTGTGAATAATACAGGGAAATTTATACTGACAGCGGTATTACTTTAATGTGGAGCGGTGTTACCCCTGCATGTGAAATCCCAGAACACACCGAGCGCTAGGGACAGCAGAGAGCACTAACATGGCTGAAAATGGCTTCATAGACCAACTGAAGTCGTGCATTGTCTGGTCTTGGACATATTTCTGGACCGTGTGGTTTTTTGTTATGCTGTTTCTGGTCTACATCGTGCGAGTGCCATTTAAAGTGAACGAGAATCTCACTACAGGTAAGCGCCGCCATTACCAACGCACGTTTTTTTTTTTTTTAGAGCCGAAAAAGTTGGTGAGTAAAAGTTGGCTAAGCGGCTAGTTTAGCTGGTTACTGCAGACACGTCTACAGCGCGAGGAGCTCCTGTAAGCGCGAGCCTCCAATACAGCGCGAGCTGGCTCGGCTTTTTTGGAAGTCCGGTCCGGTCGCAGCCTGTCAGCGCGGTAAAAAAAATGTACGTTATTTCCTAACCTTCAAAATGTTTAAGTAATTTATGAAATTTTATAGGAGTCTGTCATAATTTGTTATAATTTCTTTCAAAGTTCCCAAATTGTGGGTTTAGTTGCAGTGAGGGGAGGAAAAAAAAAAAAAAAACATCTGGGTCCTAACGTCTGAAATGTTCACCCGTGAGGCGAGCCGACCAGCTAATCTAACGCTCCTTAGCCACGCTTGCTATCGCCTTCAGTATAATTCACATGTTGTTAATGCGCGTCTCGTATTGACTGGCGTGTTTATTTAACGATGGATACGTCGGCTGACTAGTCAGAAAGTTGGATAGTTGCCCAGGACGGAGTAAAAGATCAGCGAAAATTAGCAGGTAACGTTGTGCCTGGCACTTTTTAGTTAGCAGTTTTGGGGTTATGGGACATGCTCGCGTGAAACTTGAGCACCACCTGGCTCTTGTGGCTAAGTTGGAATAACGTTTGCGCTGTGTTAATTCGTCGTTTTTGACTTCGTGGACGTGTGGACGTGTGATCGGTGGTCCCTGAATCTCGGTGACCATCTTCGGTATAGCTAAACTGGGTAGATAAAACGGCACGGCTGTGGATGAACGCAACTGCCTGGTTACGGCGATTTACAATCGCGTGGGTCCGGGCTAGCCTGCTAGCAGCGTGTAGCAGCTGCGTGGCTTTTGATCTTAGAGAAGCGAGGTGACTTGTTCTTTTTTTGCACCGCCTTTAGTTTATTGGCACTGATTACCTGCAGGACCAGCCTAATGACTTCTAACCCAGCCCCGGAGCGAAGGCAGTCATTTCTCACGATCGCACATACCTCCGACGTTGTGATGACATGGGCTTGGTAGCTCGATGGGAAGATACCCTGCCATACCCGCTCGTAATTTATATAGTTGAGGGTTAGTTTGACAATGTAACTTTCACTACTTCACAGCTCGAATGAGCCACGTTATTGTGAAAAGGCACGCGTCTTGTCTGATGTTTTAATCAAATCGTTATCTTGCATTTCGGCTGGCTGATTTTAGTTTTGATTAACTGGATTTTTAAGCATCACAGGAGAAACCCCAGTGTACCTGGTGCCTTTCTTGAGAAGCTGCAGCCAGTCTTGCCATGACTGTGTAGTATTTTATTTTGTGTTTGAATTGTGTGATGTCAGTGGGTAGTAATAGATATCTTTTATTGCCACAGTTCTGGGTTTTCATGATGTTGTCAAATTTGTGTTGAACATCTGTGTATTAATGTTATTTTCTAAATGACAGGGATGGCAGGAACTATAAAAATGATGCACAGTATCATTTATTGTTGTTATTTTTGCACTCTGCAGTTAATTTATTACAACTAAATATGACAGTATTAGAAATAGGCCTAAAATTGTTGCAACAGAGATCAAGCTAGCTCATTTTACTATGCAGGTGTACAATAGTTTAGTGTTGTTTTGCATGTAAGCAGTTTGCTTGATCTGTAGCCTACGTGTCATGAAAAGGCATGTTACATACATTACATACCAGTCTGAGAGCTAATGGCCAGGGAGGGCTAGAAGCCTGTCGGTGAACATCCACATTTGTCTTTGGTAGGCAAGGCATGCAGATGACTTCACCATTGTGTGACTCTTGCCTGTTGGCCAATCAGCCCTTTTTGTCAGTGGTTTGAATGATGACTTTTACTGATTTGAATCATCCTGCTAATCTGTTATAAGGCATCCTCAGTATATCGTAGTAGCTCCTCCGCACCTCCCAGTTTCACGTTGGCTGAATAAGGGTCCCTGTCTTTGCCCAGAGTGTGTTGTTTGCCTCAGTCAGTCAGTCACTCAGCCAGTCTGTCTACCTGTCCAGTTGTCTGTCTGTCTGTCTGTCTGTCCCGCCACAGATGAGCACCATCTTCCACTCTGAAAGAATAGGATATGCACTCCCAGGAGGCGCTGATGTCGTGTTTGTTTCGCGGCGGCGTTGGCGCGTCAGGGTTAACGTGCGTCTCCTCGAGCAGCTGATGGAAGAGTGTGATCTCCCAGCGGCCAGCTGGCTCGGCGTGAAGGTCGAGGGAAACGGGCCCGATGCTCGTCTGCAGAGCTCCCGTAAAAAAAATCACAAGGGGGCACAGATCTCTACAGTCCTGTCCATTGTTCATGCCTGGTCATGCGTTTCGTTTTAAAAAACAGGAACAGAGACAACACCAGAACCAGCACACCGCTTAACAGTAGGTCATGAAGGGGGCATAAAGCTGCTAACACCAGTAAACGAGAGCTCCCAGGTCCTTTCCTCTCACAAAAGAGCTCACTATCTTTTATTTTTTCTGTTCTTTTTGGCCTTTTTCTCTCTCCTTTTGCAAGCTATACAAGGGAAGGTTGAACAGCGTAGGCTAGAAAAATAGCATTCACACATAGTCAGTGTACAGTACCTGCTCACGCTGCCAGTCTTCACACATGTCTTGCACCTATGTTCTTGGTAAGGCTGCGGTGGGGCCCCTGAAACCAGCCGTGGCTGATTGTCATTCAGATAGTCGGCAGCTTCTCTAATTCGAGACAAAGGCGCGCAGTGTGGCGTGGTGTTACTGATGCAGGTGTTCGTAGTGGCTTAGTCGTTTGCGGAAGTCCTCTGTGGTTTTTTAACTGTGTCATTTCAACTGTGCAAACCGCTCCCCTAGTCATTGTTCTGTGAATAATGATCAAATGCAAAGATGTTCCACAAATGTGGAGCCTTAAGAAATGCATGATTTATCGTCCTTTACAGCCAGTCAAACCATAAGCAGAACAGGAAACACACCAGTCAGATTAACAGTTACGTGAAGGAACTGGTCAGTCTCCGTTTAGAATAGTGAGCTTTGTTTTGAGCATTAACCCGGCAGCCTCCTGTACTGTAGTTTGGCCTGTGAGTGGTTGCAGTCTGTCCTCCATTTAGCGTGACTTCTGTATCAGCAAGACAGCCTGGTCCTCTGTATTGGAAGCCAGGGTAACAGACCGCAGTCCAGACCATTTACAGAGTTACCTGGACATGTGTAGATCCAGTCCTAGAGGAACACGTTTGAGTCAGAACCTGATGCACACCTGGAAGGGCAGGTGCGGTGGAGCAGAGGGCCCTTGCTCTGACGTGTCCCGGCAGGGGGGGGCAGGGTTCCACGCCAAGCCGGGCCGCAAGAGAGCTCAGCATGCGGGGGACACCCCCTCCCTCCCTCCCTCCCTCCGGGAGTTTCCCTCACACAGTGCTCTCCATTTCCCACGGAGCGCTCTGACTCACCGGGGCGCGGAATGAGCCCTTCATCACGCCCTGGGCTTCCGAGCGTGGCGGTGTGCGCTCTCTCTGCGGCGGCACGCTGTTGCGGTCAGACCTGCGCCTGTGGGGTCATCCTCTCTGATACTCTCTTCTTCACAAACGCCAAGCATAACTGTGTCACTGCCATAGCATTTGAAGACCTAAGACCATTTTATTCTCTTTAAGGCTCTGTGGGTTACAGGAAAGCACACATTCACATCCTGTGCTTGTAAGTCTGCTTGGTAAAAGACCCTAGCCATAACAGTGTTCTTTCAGCAACCTGTTGCTCACTTGCATTGTTTTGAGGAGGCTGACAGTAGTTGACCAGAATCTGTGGCTAATACAATTTACCATCTTGCTATGAGTAATAGGATGATGGTCAAAACAACAGCCAGTATTTGTCATGTCAACAACAAGTTCTATGCCAGGCAAGCAGGGCAGTGTTTACACCCCCAAACTCTGATCATTGTGCAGTAGAGCCTGTGTAGGCAGCCCCAGAGAGAGGCCATTTCAGCTCATCGATTTTATTGCATTAATGCGTGTCGGTGTGTGATAATGTTCTGATGTCTGGCTGTGCTGCTGTGAACTGCATCAGACAGAGGGCTAAATTCAACCCTCCTGTGTTGCGAATTGTCCTCTGCGATGAATAACTAGATATGACGTTTTCCAGTCCGCCCCAGCATCACAAGTTTGGCAGCTGCTCAGATTAACAATGATGTTTTGGAGTAAGGAAATGTCAAACAAATGCATTTTTTGCTGAGCGTTATCTGGGATAACCGGTGCAGGAGGATGGTGTGCAGGCCAGAATGTTGCATCCTAACAGGTCTCTCACCCTCTGCCCTGTGCTGTTTGTGATCTCAGCTGAGTGACAGGTGCCAATCAAGCTGTCCCTCTGTGTGTCCCGCAGGGGTCAGGGGTGCTTTCTGAGCCAGCCGCGGAAGAACACGGACTATTCCCCTGTCTGTTACCCCGCTTACTGTGGCAGGTAGGGCTCGCTCTCTCCTCTGCCTGTCTGTGATCAGGCCGCATGTTTCCTCTGTGGCTACGAGCTCATTACTACGTTTTAAACCCCCCTGCCCGGCCTCTCAGAACCTTGAGTTCAGATCCTCCCCCCCATCTGAGTGAATGCGTGTTTAACCTACTTTAAAGCCACAGTTTCCTGGTCTGGATTAGAACCTGCATCTCTGGGTGTAAACCGCTTCCACGTGAGTCTGTAAACAGGCTGCTGTTTGTGCTTGAAATGCCTTGATGTTATTGGCTTCTTCTTCCAGTGAGGTGTCTGTATGCCCGGCTGAGCAGGGCTCGAGAGGGGCGATAGGGTGTTCTGCTGTTCTCCAGGTCTTTTTTTTTTTTTTTTTTTTTTTTTTTTTAGTGCAGGGACACCCAATCTGGCTCCCGGAGGGGCACAGGGAGGGGACACTGCCTGTCTGTCCTCCCCTCGCTGGTCCCCCCTGCAGAGAAAAGGACGGGGGCCTTTATTTAGAAGCTGCGTGGCGGCCGTAACCCGACCAGGGAGCCTGCGGGCCCCTGTGATCCGAACCCCACAACCTGGAAGCCAGTGAAGCGCGCCCGCCTGTCTCTTGTTTACCGAGACCATGCTGCACGCTGCACTCGTGCTGTGGAACATGTGAAGCCAGAGTTCTTTTTTTTTCCCCCCATGTGAGAGCAGTCTGGCATCAGTGTAAGACACTGCTGGAATGGAAGCCTCTCTGTTGATGTCGCACACTCTCGACCCTCACCGAAACCCACGAGTAAAGCTGGCCTACGGCTCTTTAAAGCTGATTCTAAGCTGTAAGTCATGGCTTGCCACTGTCTCTGGGTCAGCCTAAATAACGTTGAAGTGAAAATGTTCCCTGTCTCAGTTCCTGCCGACGTCGATTGCATTGGCTGTGCTGTTTCCTGGTATGCGATGCTTTCGGCACCCCGTATCGATGAGCCAGAAGGCATGGAATGCGCGCACAGTTCTCCCTCTGTTGCTCCGCTCCTGTGAGCTGTAGTGTTGAGTGTGTTAGCAGCGTAAGATGCTGTGCACCCAGGCTGTAGGGACAGCACCGAACACCGCATGAGCCTCACACTGGCCGCTAGCGCACCAGAGTCTAAGGTGTTCATTTACTGTCACAACTTAACACGCAAGGGTATAGCCAATCCGATCTGTACTGCTCCCCCGTTGCATCATGGGACATTTTCTTCTTGGTTGCCCTCCTGGGGTAGCCATCTGTAGAAGACGCGGTCGAACTCATTTTAGGTTTGCGAGCACATCGCCTTGCGGTGTTGGTGACCCGCCGCAGACTTCGGATAGTGACGTGTTAGCACACTGTGATGCTTAACATCCTGTCAGCCCCAGAGTCTCCATCAGCGACAAATGACACGTTTCTTCTGCAGCGAGAGTGCTAAGAAATGACATTACGGCAGAAGTGGAGAAGGACTTCACACTGGGCACTGAGGTTGTGGAGAGACATTAGTCAGTGAGAGCCAGACACCGCTGTGCTTCTCTCTCTGTAGCTGCATCCATTATAGTGCAGTAGGCTGAGCTGGGTGCTGTGTCTCAGCTCCTCTGTTCTGTGATGGTGATGATGATGATTATTATGATGATGATTATGATGACAGACCCATGTCAGTATCTTTGGATGGAAGCTCCCAGTCAGCGTTCTTATCTCCGCACGGCTGCTTACAGGGGGTTGCCGAGAAAAAAGTCTGGTCTGTGTGGGGTAAACTGTTAACCGTTCTGTTTGTAATGCATTTCAGAACTTGATATTCCTATATTCCACAAAGTGTTCTCCTTAGATCATAGCTTAGAGATGTCTTCATTGCTTATGCTGCTGTGCAGAAGTTTTGCCGCTTTACACTGATGTGTGTGGGAACTAAAACTTTGCATATTTTACGCTTTTGATCTTGTTCCCCTTTCGCAACAGAACTGATCTTATTGCAACACATTCTGGCTTCAAGAGGGACCTTTGTAGTCCCACCGGTCCTCTTGTCAGTTCAGTACATGTCTTCTCTCTCTTTCTTAAGGATACCGTCCTCGAGTATTTGTCATCTGTCTCAGATAGGTCTTTGCTGCAGATGAGAACTTTAATTACATTGGCTTATCCAGAGTAACTCTTTTGTACATAGCTTACAATCCATTTCTCTAGCTGGATATTTACTGATTTTGTTTGGGTTAAGCACTTTGCCCAAGGCTGTGTCCTGAGCTGGGGATTGAACTGCCAACCTTTGTGTTACAAACCCTGCTCACTACTGCTCAACCACGCTGCTGTCTGGCTTACTATCACCATAGCCAGCGTGGGTTGTCATTTGATGGCACCTTCTAGTCCCCCTGCCATATCGAGTTTTTGTCCTTTGATCGTGTTGCAAACCTGCACCTGTTTGTTTTTCCCCCCTCCCCGTAAAGCAAGCGGGCTGGTCTGTTACTAGGTGCTGTGAATTCAGTGCTCCGAAATTGAAATGTGTGAAACTGCAGCTGCTGTTCTGAAATCGGCCAGTAGGTGGCAGCAGACACTGCTACGCTTGAGCCCTGACCCACTTTCATTGTCCTGTCTTTGAACAATGATCCCATGTAGGTAATCAAAGCCTCCATGGCAGTCCTTTGTTAAGCTGCCAGTTCGTCTGTTTGCGCTTGGCCGTAAAATTAATGGATGACGATCAGACGTTCATTCAGGCATGAGTCTGTCCTGGCCATGGCGTGCACTGAATTCAGTAAATGGCGCTCTGAGGGCCAGCACACAAACTGAAGGATGCTCTTTGTGTCCTAATGGAGTGTAGGTCACATCCTATCTCGGTGAGGGCAGTGCTACCCCCACCCCTTCAGGCTTCCGGTGGTTCACCGGTCAGATGGTTCCCCAGGGAGAGGACCTACACCTCCTGTTCATCAAAAGACGGCGTCCTTTGGAAACAGGACTGCTGGTCCTGGCTGAACATTCGAAAGAGCAACTGTGGCAATAGCAAGGTCACCTTATTCTGCTGTGACTGGCACTGACGGTCAGATACCGTGTAGTCCTACTGTAAAGGAAAAGCTCCACATAAGCAGGATGTTATTACATTTACGTTTATTCATTTGGCAGATGCCTTTATCCAAAGCAACTTACAAGTGAGGTAGAGAACAACACAAGCAAAAAAACCCAAAGGAGTCAAAGAATGGATATCATTGTAGCTCACCATACCTAATAAATAAAACACTACCTTAAGCCCTTATAATCATGCAAAGCAGTGTAATTTACTGCATTTGTAAGTGGACATTTCTGTTTTCGTGAACATTGCGTAACACATCTCACCTCATGGTGTGAATCATCACCTGTAGTGCCTGTGTTCTAAGAGAGGGCTGGGATGGCTGCATTAACGCACCCTGCACACGCAACGCATCTGTAAGGGAATGTCCTTCCGGCACGTTCTGCGGGTCCGGTTGTGGGCAACGTCACAGCCCGTCCGCGGCGGGCGTCACTCCTCCAAAGGCTGCGGGTAGATTGGAATCTGACTACAAAGATGATTTAATGCTGTAATCTGCGCGGGCAGCCCCGCTTTACGCGTGACAGCTTGGGGGAGCTTGCCGCCGTCTAATCCAGAAGAGGAACTGGATAAAGAAATAGTAACGCGCGCTTTCGTACCGGGAGGGCAGCGAAGCTGTGAAGAGCTCTGCCTCTCCTGTGGTGTCCTGCGTGTGAAAACGAAAAAAAGCTTGTGAAGCCGTCGCGTCTTTTTTCCCGCGCGTGTCAGAAACGGGTGTTTCTCAGAGGAGGTGACAGTTTTTGCTTTGAAAGATTGAAGCAGCATTCCTCCACACGAGCATAAGTCCCAGCAAGAGGTGTTTCACCACTCTGGGCCACACCCAGCTGCCTTTTCCCAGCACCTCCATGCTGTAGTGTAAACTGCTATTGGTAATGTTGGTTACACACTCTGTCCAGGCCCCCATTACATGTAGGAGACATTTTTCATTCTTATGTAAAAAGATGGGTATTCACCACAGCGTTTTCCTCATGGATACAATGGCAATGACCCATTTGGGTTTCAAACCTGCAACCCTGTAGTTACCACCTCCCCTTCCCCTCCATTTTCATCATTACCTATATGTCCCAGAGAGGAAACCAACACAATAATGTTACTCATGATAATTGCATTGGTCGGTCGCAGGTAAAGCTAACATCCATCTGTTACACAGTATTGTTACTTATGGTAATTACATTTGCCAGTCCGAGGTTAAACCAACATCCATCCGGTACACAGTAACATTACCCATGATGATTATGTTAGTTGTTCCCAAGTTAAACCAACATCCATCCATTACGCAGTAATGTTACTCATGGTAATTATGTTTCTGCGTCAGTGTAACCGATGGTTGTCCTCTCGCTCTTGTTCTCCCTGCAGACACCAGACAGTGGGTATTTTTAGCAGTACAAAAGTACATGCGGTTTTATTGTGTTTCCCCTGGCCTCTCTGTGTCAGACGTGTCAGGCGGTGCTGTAGGGCAGCAGATTAACAGAGCGGCCGTGCCCCACACTGTCGGAGAGAAGCCCGCCTGCCTCGCCATCGCATCCTCTGTGTTAAGGTGCGTCGTGTTCGGCCGTGAACTCGCGCGCTTAACAAACGGCGCCGTTTCCGACCGTTACGCGCTCCTTTTCCGCTTGCTGGCAGTTGCCTAGCAACCCCCGAGGAGACGCTTGCCTCTGCGCTAATTTTTCTCATCAGAGCGACGCGGCCCTAACTGAGTAGCGTCTGAATTTGCAGCCACCCCCTGCCCCCCCTCTCTGGCATGTGAAATGACCGCTCTTCACGAGGTGTTCTCAATTACACAGTACGGCGCAATGTTAATCTGCACCCATTCACACATAGCGCGGAATAAATTCATTTAGGTGCCATTTCCCTTTGTGCCTTTTGTTGTATGTCTTCCATTAGCTCCTTTATAGCTTTCATTCAGAAATAGCCAGGCTAATGAAGGATGAAGCAGAATTGGGTTCAAATATACGGAGGGTATCTTTCCAGTGTTGCCAGAAGTGGGAATGTTGCAGGTTCCCCCTGCTGCCATCGGGAATAGGAGCCACAATGGACGCCCGCCCGCAGTTTCCCTGAGCCCCAGTGTAATTACTGTGCCTCCGGTGCGACCGGGGGAGATGTCTCGGAGAGGGAATGGCGCGGCCCCAGGCTGAAGGACAAAAGCGCCAGGGCGAGGAGAGCAGCCACGTGTGGAGGGACAAAGAGAGCGGAGCGCGGTGGCACTGGCAGGCCCCGACGCCCCCCCGCGCCTGCATCCCTAAATTACCCCACAACCCCAGACCCATGCCCCCGTGCCCCTGTGCCCCCCCCAAACCCGTTCCCCCCAAACCCACACCCCTATCACCTCTATTGTTGCCCACACAGTGACTGGGCAGTCGGACCTGTATGCCCGCACCACACTTAACATGTACAGTGTGTATGTGTGCAATTGCTGAATCAGGCGCTGTTAGCCTCCGAGTAATTAGCCTTGGATGAATGATTTTTAAATCCATTCTTCAAATTCAATTTATGAATTAATTATGATTTTAATACTCTAGGCTCGCACGGCTTTTCATTTTGTTATTTACATTTATTGTATTTTTTGGCATGTGTGGTTGTATTTATTTACCATTGCAATAAATATCTGTATCAGCAATATCATTCTCTTTATGTTCATCTGAGCAGTTGTTATTTCCGATCCGTCCTCGGCGTAACAGACTTACTTCATCAGTTTCAATTTGTGGAGCAGCCAGACGTGAGGTAGCCCCGTTCCCCCCTGCTCGTGCTCTGGTGGGGGGATGTGCGGTGTGTGTGTGTGTGCTTTTTTGGCTACAATAGAAACCCCCCTTTTTTGATTGGCCTGCTCCCTCTCCCACTCCCCTCTGCCCAACAGCAGTCAGTCTTGTGCAGAGTCTTGACGTCACTCAGTGTTTGCATAGCTTGTGCTATTGTCTCACCGGGGAGCCGGGGCTGGAGAGGATTGCAGTATCTGGTTTCTGCTTTTACCTAGCGCAAGCCCAGCCGTACCCGCCGAGAAAGAGAGAGAGAGAAGGCTCGCGTGAAGGAGAGAGAGAGCGCCAGGGAGCGAAAGAGCGACAGAGCAGGAGAAAGAGAAAGACGTTGCTAGAGCACGGTAGAGAGAGAGAGAGAGAGTGTGTGAGAGAAAGAGAGAGCTGCCGTTCTCTCTCCTGCGGCCTGGATCTAAACGCACACGCTGTTTTTCTTCCCGTCTGAGGATTTGTGGGTTTTTGTGTTTTTCTTTTTTTTTTTTTTTTTTCCCTCTCTCTCTCTCTCTCTCCCCCCCTCCGCCCCCGGCCCTTCTCCCCCGGCGGAGTGCTTGTGTTTTGTATGAGCGGGGCGAGGGGGCCGGCTGCTAGCGGCTGTGGGAGAGGGGGGCATCTGGCCGCCTCGGAGCCAGCGCTGCATTGTCTGCTTTCATGACCCCTGCTGTGAAGCTGCCTGCTCACCATCGCCTCTCTCTCTCTCTCCCTCTCTCTCTCTCTCCCCTCTCTCCCTCCCTGCCTCTCCGCCACAGCGCCCGGCCCAGCCATGTTCGGCACCGAGTCCTCACGTAAGTACCCCCGTCCGTCCGTCTGTCCGCCGGAGCTCCGTCCTCCTACTGATCCGTGCGTCCGTCTGCGCGCGTCTCTGTTACCGCCGCTCTTCCTCTCTCTGTCTCTCGGGTGGATGGTGTCCATGTTTCCTGCTCTGCAGCCTATGGACTCTACCATTTTACATAAAGGACCAATGATAGCAGCCAGGGATGCAAAAATCCATAGTGCACATCCCCCTTCTATCCAGCTGTTCATGGCGCTGCTCTCTCTCTCTCTCTCTCTCTCTCTCTCCCTCCCTCTCTCCATCTCTGTCTCTATCTGTGTGTGATTATACCGCTCTGTTTTTACATGTCTGTGCAGAAAGAAATGATACGTTGTGTTCTTGGTGTGGGCTCTCTGTGCTTCAGCTATGGGCAGTGCATCCAGCGCAGGTGGTTACAGTATTAAGCGCCGGGATCCATGTCGGCTCTAACGCCGTCGTCTGTCCGTGATGGCACACCGTTCTCTTGTTTGCGTTCACGTCAGGTGACATTGAGAAAAGGGGGGGGGGATCAGCAGGCCGACCACCGATAGCTTTGGGATTTAAACTGTTTAGTAAATTTGCCCGTGTGTCAGTGGGGGGGAAAGGCGTCTGATTGGGGGTTATTTTTTTTCCCCCCTCTCCCTCGTTCTGTGTATGGCTTCATAAGCTGCTGGTTTGATCTGCAGGTGGTTCAGTTATACAACTGCCATCTCTCAGACGTTTTCCTCTGCATGATGCGAACAGCCCGAGCATCGCGGAGAGAGAGGCGCGCGATAGGCTGAGTCCGCTGTCAGTCAATGCCGCCATGTCCTGCCCCCTCAGGTCCCTGAGAGGGAACAAAGAATACGGAATGTTTCTAATGTTGTGATTAAGCAGGGAACGCTGGCCTGCTTGAGTTACTTTGCGTTTGCTGGGGCTTTAAAATGCCAACAGGGCAGAAGATGACAGTCGTGTCTGACGATGCTGAAATCAGGGCATCAGTGCAAGTGATCAGTGCAATGTATATGGTGAATAGTGGACTCTAATAGATAAGATCATGATATATTCACCCTTCTTTTGTCAAACTCAACCAGTAAATATACAAGGCACATCCTAAAATACTCTAGTTTTCATAATATGAATATCATTTGAAATGCTTCAACTCCCAACAGTAGCTTTCCTGTAATATTGTCTGTATTTTAGTGGCAGCTGTGAAATTTGAGGGGAAAAAACAATACATTGGGGTTTTTTCGGGAGGTGAAGTTGCTGCCTCTGATAATTCAATACATCCTCCCCTTTACTGGTGCAAAGTCGCCCAGTCTGATTTGGTCAGATGTTGGCTAAATAACATTTTCAGCCTTCTGAATTCCAAATGCATTTCCCCTCATCGTCTGTACCACCTCTGTGCTTCTGTCCCGTGTGAAAGTGCGTATTCGAAGGGAGGTGGGACTTTGATCCTTAGATACGTGATTAAAACAGTGGAAGAGATTTCGTGATTAGCTAACTGTTATCCTTGGAGACATGGAGACAAACAGTCTGCTAATGCTCTCTAATGCCCGTGGCCCTTTGTCAGCACCTGGCCTGACCTCAGCACTCCTAATATCCTTAACAAAAGTGACAGCACGTAATGTGAAATTGCAGTCGAATAGCTGGCCTGCACAGGCTCTAGTTTCAGGATGTTCTGTTTATTGTTCACAGCCACTGTATCTCTGCAACCAGGTGAAAATATATAAAAATATGTGTATATGCAATATGTTATTGGGGTGGCAGTGTTAACATAGTGGTAAGGGGCAGGCCTTGTAACTGAAAGGTTGCCAGTTCGTTTCCCTGCTGGGATCATTGCTGCTTTACCCGTGGGCAAAGTACTTCACCCAGAATTTCCTCAGCAAATAACCAGCTGTATAAGTGGGTAACGTAAAAAACTGTAACGTATGTAAATTGCTCTGGATAGGAGTGTCCGCTAAATGCTGATAATATTCAGGTGTATAATTATTATTATTAACTGCAGCACTTTAGGCTAATTATTGTGAGGAAAAAGTGTGAAAAAGTCGTGGCCCACCCAGGACTCGGAGGTCTGCTTGCCTGCACAGAGCTGCCCCCCTGACAGAGTGAGCCGAAAGAAGAGCCGGAGTTTCCAAAGCTCCCCTGCAAGCACAGGCCTTCGCCTGGAGTTGCTGCAGTTTGGACAGGTGCCCGCGTCTGACAGCATCGGCCTGTCCGTGTTGCTGGGCCGGGAGCCCAGCTGACTCCTGGATACCCCCCCCCCCCCCCCCGGACTAGGCCGAATTCCCACAGTAGGGAGAGGGCACCACAGCCCCACCGAGGCGCACCCCACCTCCCCCCTCCCCCCCGCCCCCCTCGCCGCTCCTCCTGGATGTTTCCGTGACGATGGCTTTGTGGCGTGCAGGCCTGTGGCTCCAGTCACGACCTGCTAGCACCATTGTCAGAGGGTTGATAGTAGCACTTACTGGGAGTAGGCATACAACTGAGATAGGAAGGATTCATAAGAGGGTTTAATTATAATTTGAGTTAAAATGCCAAACTCAGTTTGCAAAAACTCTTCAGCATGTATGTCTTAATTACAGATTCAGAAGGCAAGGCTGGAAGTGGATTTCTGCATGTAATGAATTGTATCAAGTAATGTCTTAATGAATTCTTTGATTAATTGTTTTTGTGTATCGTGTAGGTATATCATTGATGTCCCTGGTATCAATGCACATATTGAAATGCTGTCAAAGGTCCAAAGGTTCAGACCCATATCCCTCCCCTACCCTGTATACAGTTGGAATCAGAATTAGTAGGTGCTCCTAATAAAGGGAATTAGTATTTCACATCTGTTTTATGACCAGCTTCACTTCATTTTCGTCTGATCTCTTTTTGGAGTGTGACTGGAAGAAGCATTCCGAGAAATGGCAGTGTTTCTTCCTCGCACGCCGATTCACCCACCGGCTGGGAGAGAGTGCAGCAGCACCTTTCCACCACTAGAAGCACCAGAGGGCGAAAAGGCCCCTGCTGCCAAACGGTGCCTTTCAGTGAGCTGTTCTTGTTTAAGTTACAGGGCAAAGGTTTTACAAACACAGTTATTGTATTGGTGTTTCCTATAGTCTGTAGAGGGGAGCGGGGCTCTCTGCCAGCTTGTCCTCAGCCTGTCCCCTTGCTGCCTCTGCAAGGTCGATCAGTCCTGTTGTTCCAGGGCTATTGTCAGGGCAGTGTGCTGGTGCATCCACCCTCCCTGTTAACACTGTTTCAGCCTCACGTGTTTGATCGTGAACTTTCCTCTCAGTCAGAGCTGAGCTATCTCGCACAAAGGCGAGCTGTCCCGCGTATAAGCAACCAGATGTTGGCCAGGGACCTGACTGTAACGGAGAGCTTTCGGCGAGATGGGCTCAGTATGGCCGTGTAAATTTCCTCTCATCCGAGCTCAGCCGCCCCGTTCTGCTCTGCGTTGCCTGTGCTGGTGATGGCTTTAAACACTGTTTTCTGTAAATGCCGATACCATATGTGCACTGTCTACTGTCTGTATGTGGGGCTGAGGAAAGACTTGAATCATGGGCCTTTAGCTCTTTAGAGTCTTTGGTATTAAGTACGTTTTTGTGTAAGCGAAATAAGGTCTCCCTGATCAGTCCACACTGCCTTGCTGTGCACCCAGTTACTGTGTATTGATTTCCGAATGACACTGGATAGGCAGTTTGTGGCTGGAGGGTAGTAACTGAAAATGATTACCATAGACTAACCTTACTGTGAGGTCATTCACCACCACCAGCACTAGCCATTAGCATTTGGCCAGTGATGGTGAATAGCTTTGATATGTATGAATTCAGTTGGCTGCAGCGATGTAGCTGCATAATATTAATATTTGTTATATTACCAAGACTGGCTCTCTGACTTTGTGTTGTTCAGCAAATTTACTCATTTATTTATTTCTTTGAAGCCCCTGTTTGTTTCTTGCTGGTGGCTCTGATGCATACATGAATATCTTTTAAATGTTTTATAGACTGCGGTGTTGGATAATGTTTTGAATATATTTTAATGTGTGAGTCGTGCTTGTCCCTTTGACTGGATGAACCGTCATATTATCAGGGCCTGTTTGTTGCCTGGCTTCTTTTCTCTATTCAGGCTAACCTGAATGCACTTAATCTTATTTTGGGAGACAAATTAAAGTAACCGTTACTTTGTTTTGGTTATTGTACCGCATGTTTCATTTCATTGAGCGTTGTACCCATAATGTATCTTGCATGAAGCAAAAACACATCACTTTGTTTTAATTCATTGCCCAAACTGTAGTATAAAGAGCTTTGTACTTAAACTGAACAGAGGCCAATGTTAAGCTGTTATTCAAGTGAAAAAGCTTTATCACACCTCGTTATGCCTGCTGGCCTTTGCCTTGTGTAATGCTGAGTTTGGCTCCTGGTTTGCTGGCCTGCATGGTGTGAGCAGGCAGAAGTTGGACCCATTTTGTTGGGGAAAAATTCTGGACAGTTTTGTTTGCGCAAATAATGCCTCTCATTGTTTCGTGGTGAACTGCAGCTCCTGTGGCTTTCCAGCAAATAAGGTCTAACAATTAAGTGCTCGCTTGCGTGTTTTATGTAAGCCCTGCGCTTTCGTAATTGCATGTTATTCCGGGACGCGAGTGGCCGGCCGGGGCAGGTTGTCCTGTGGGTGGCCTCCTCTGATTGGCAGGATGAGGAACAGTTCCGAGCTGCTAGCCTGGGGCCAGCCAGCAACCTTTCCTCCCGGAGTTCAGCCGCAACAGTTAAAGGGAGCGTGACGTCAGCTCGTGCAGTGACATCACAGACCCCCCCGGGCTGAAAGCGGACCTCTGTGTGTTTTTTTTTTTTTTCTCGGCAGCAGGGACATATGTGCCTTTTAGGCGCGAAAGAAACCGCATGCTCTCCAGCATGCAGGAAGCACAAGTGTGTTTGTATTTGTCCCCTGATACACAGAAAAGAAAGCCAGCCTTCTTCGCCTGTAACAGTACTATAGGACAGTGCCACAGCATCTATCCTAGATAGATCCTAGTAACTAGAAGTGTTGGTGGTGCTGATGCGCTCGCTCATTTGTGAAGCATGGTAACATACTATTATAACATGTAGTAGAATATGAATACCTCATGTCAGCGAAAGACAGCAAACAGGACACCTTGTGCTACTGGACCTTGGCAGGTGTCTGTCTGGCAGGTGTCTGGAGGCTCGGAGGTTCTCCTCAGTAAACCCACAGTCTGGCCCTCAGCATTATGAACAGGAGAGGCCGGGGGAGCGGTGCACCCCAGCATAGAGGGCCGATTACACGCGGGCCGAATAGGCCGCTGATTTGTTTGTTTTCTGTCCGTGGAGCTCCGAAAGACGCGCGCCGAGCGTATAGTGAAAATGGCAGCTTGATAAAGACGGCGATGCCTTCTCCGTCTCCTGCCTGACGGCGGCCAGCTGTCTCCGTTGCCGTGGTTACATACCTTCATAGCAGCAAAATGGTACGCCGTCGTGTTTCTCTGGTAACTGCTGAATAGGGCTATTTTTGTCGTAAGGTCTGCTCAAAGGCAGAAACTGCATGGCGGCGGAGTGTCGGGTTTGGTCGTGCGCTGCGCTGGCCTGTAACACCTGAAAACGGCTTGAAGAGTTTTACATTTTCCCCTGTACAACACAGAATGTTCATGTTTGTAGGTGATGTGCGGAATTAAATGTGCAAAATCCTTTCATCACACATTCTGTTTGCGTAAAGCATTTCCAGTGTTGTCCTCATTTCTTGACCAGACTTAAAATCCTGTGCGAGAAAAGGAGAAACGACGCCTGTGTAAATTTGTCGTGCGCATTTATTGGCAAAGCAAACTGGCTGAATGGGCAGGTTGAATGGAGCCCTGGGTTGCGGCGGCTCACCTGTTGCCTGCGAAGGGAGCTTGTTCTCCCTGATTCTGTTTGGTGACCGCCGTCCAACATGTTGTGTATCAATGGGGAGCATTATCAGCCAGCCCTGTATGCAAATACTGGCTGAACAGAAAGGCAAACACCGCCGCCTCACCTGGGGTGTACAATGTAAGCTTTATAATGGATCCGATTAAGTAATTAAAGGTTTGGATTAAATGGAAACGGATTAAAGGCCGAAATACATTGAGGCTTTCCAGGAGTTGCAGGCCACTTGAAGTAGGTCCCAGCAAATAAACTACAGAGAGGGAATCTCTTCCTCTTTCTCCCTTTCCCTTTCCCTGTCTCTTTCTCTTTTTCTCCCTGTCTCCCTATCCCTCTCCCCCGCTCTCCCTCCCTCTCCCTGTCTCCCAATCCCTCCCCCTCACTCTCTCCCCTCTCCCTTTTCCTTCTTCCTTACCTTCAACCTCTCCCCATCTCCCTATCCCTCTCTCTCACTCTTTCTCCCTGTCTCCCTATCCCTCTCCCTTGCTCTCCATCCCTCTCCCTGTCTGCCTGTCCCTCTCCCTCACTCTCTCCCCTCTCCCTTTTCCTTCCTCCTTTCCCTCAACCTCTCTCCCTCTCCCTATCCCCCTATTCTCTCCCTTGCTCTCTTTCCTTCTCTCTCTCTGTCTCCCTATCCTTCTCCCTCTTTTCCTCCCTTTTTCCACTCTCCCATTCTCCTCTTTCCTTCTCTCTCTCTCTTCCCTCTCTCTCTGTCTCTCTCCATTCCCAGATTGTTTCATTACACGCGTCTCGCTCTCGAAGAACATTGAGTAGGAAATGCCTTTCTTCCCTCCAAGGCCACAGCAGGCCTCGTACGCCACAGCGAGGCCATTATGCAAAGGGCCTCTGCGTAAAGCACGAGTGTTGTGTCTCGGGCTTCACTGGCTGCCCCTGCAGGCGCAGTTTTTTACTCCTTTGTTCAGCAGAGCAAATTCGCATTGTGTTTAATCATGTGGGGGAAGAGGAGGGTCACAAGAGGATTCTGGGAGATCTCCCAGGGGTGTTCCGTTGAGTTTGATTGCTCTAACCGTCCCTTTATTAGCAGCACCTAATTACATGCATCTTGCCTTAATTGGGCACCGACCCCAGTGGATTTTCTTCCTAACTGATTTCTGACTGAGCGGACCGAGTGAATAAATGGCCCCCGTCATGCCTTGGTCGGCCATTATAATTCCGGACACAGAAATCGGAAACTTTGCATGGTGAGAGAGTCGCGCGCTGTAGGAAGGACTATATCGCAGGGCAGTCTGTTCAGTTTGAGGTCAGTTTGTCCTTGTTCCTCCAGCTTACGTCCATTTGCACAAAATATTCAAAAAGTGTTGTTCATGTAGTGATCACAGCTTGAACAACGCAGTCTTTCAAACAAAGTTACTGGAGAAATAAGAAAGTGTTGTCATATTTTTGCCCCTTAGTGTATGTAGAGGGGTACCCAGGTTTGAGTGACACAGGTCGGTAGTATGTGTTGTGGTCAAACTGCTTTCTGTGAATGCAGATATCTGCTTTGAGAATCTAGCGGCACTACTGTGGTGCTCTGGTCGAAATCTAGGCTACTCTGTGATATGTAGTTCAGTATATATGAAAATCTAGGCTGCCCTTTGGTATGTAGTCCAGTGTATATGAAAATCTAGGCTACTCTTTGGTATGTAGTCCAGTACATATGAAAATCTAGGCGACTCTTTGATTTGAAGTCCAGGATATATGTTGAAGAGCGAGAGGGCTTTTTTCAGCCGCCACTCCATTAGGCCTCGTCTCTCCTCAGGAGAAAGTGCACTCCAGTGAAAGCAGCATTCCGGCTCCTCTGTGCCCTCCTTGGGATGCAAATTACCACTAATTATTCCACCTATTAAAGCCTGAGGTAATTAATTCACATCTTGAAATCTCAGTGTGTAAATCACAGGCTTGTTAGCTTGCTTTGTTCCGACATATTTTCGGAATGCGCGTCTGATGAGGGCACAGCAATTAGCAACACCAGTGTTTCCTTCTGGTTTATTAATGTAACGTTTCGGAGAGATCGCGCCCGATGGCCGGGGACGGTGACGCACGTCCTCCCCCTGACTTACAGTAAGCTCTCAGGGCGGCCTTCGCTCCTCTGATGTCATCAGAAGCTGGCAGGGTTGGGCTCTGATCTAACTGCACTCTGCGAGCATCGTTCCTGTCCATCAGGGTAATGTCCCATGCGTATTACACCATAGAACCCCTTCTAATCCCTTTCTAAATGGGCAGTGATCATCCGGAGCAGATACGGTAATAACCGAAGGATGTTACCGTCTGAATAGTGGGGTGTGTAACCTGCGGAAATTTGGAGTTGGTGTATTTGATTCACTGTGGTTGACGGGTGGCTGGTGGCAAATGCAGTGTGCTGGGATGGATTCCTTCTACCGGAGCTAAGGAAGCGAAATAAGGAGGTAACGGGTGGAATTATGCTGGCGCACAGCAGCACGCTTCCGAAACATTACGGTGGCCGTGTTATTGAACTGTCTAAAAGACCTTAAGAAGGACATGCCACGTAACTAGCAAAGTGGCCAGGGCAGGACTCATTGTGTGTTCTAAAGAATTAATGAGGAACTTCAATAACTGGAAGCTGTGGTGCTGTGGTGCGGTTGTGAGCTGTGTAGGAACGTTTGAGGGATGACCCAGGAGAGAGAGGCCTGGTTTGTTGCTCGGTGTTTTATCCAGCCTGGTGGCACTCGGAAGGAGGGCTCCGAGGGGAAAGTAAGGAAATGCGAAATGTGAACGAGGGGAACGATAACGCGATGATGAATGAGATAGGTACAAAAAACATGGAGGGTGTGGGTATCGTTTTAGGGGGTGCGTTGATTGTAATTTGGTGTTTGGGTGATGATGTTGGATCCATGGAGGTATATTAATATATGCATGGGGTTAGGGTTAAGGTTCAGTCAGACCATACCATAATATTTGAAGTACATAGAAATAAACAGCAGATTCCAGCACTTGCACAATACTGAATGGAATGCACATAGTAAGTGTGAGTTGTGGAAATTTTTTGCATGTTAGTAATCTTAACATCTGAACCACTGTTATCATTCCTGAAGTTTCAGTTTGGCTTGTCATTTTATCTGGCCATCATTTGATCACATCATGTGATCATTGATCTGTACACTTGTTTTGTTGAGCATACTGTCTTGGTGTAATATTTACTTGTCAGTGTGGTTTGACAGGAAATAAAGATGTGTAACTTTTTTCTGTAACCTCATCAGTGTCAGCTCTCTCAATCCTGCTCAGAGTAATTAATTACAGCAGAACGTAAACCTTGATTGGTGTGTATGTCACACAGTGTATTGTAATTACCTGTAAGGTTTAAAATACCATAAGGTCTGCTGTAAAGTCTATAGTGCCCATGTCCGTCTCATGTGACAACAGTGGTCAGGTTAAGGAAGTGGTGTCAGATGGAGAAATGGATCATATTTGCTTCTGTAAAATCCTCTCATGTACAGTGTTAAATGACAGTGGCCATTTGAGTCAGTCTGTTGGCTTGTTTCTCTGAATCGCTTTGCTGGCCCCCGCAGGACCTCCTCCAGAATGAGATGCTCCATCTCAGGGGCTTTCGTCCAGGAAGCCAGAGCTTTTAAATAAATGAAAATTACAGCTAACGGCAGGAGGTCACGTGACACATTTCTGGACCACACCAACAACCAAAGTGAAAATGTAGACAGTATGTTTGTTGGTTCTACCGTTGGTTCTCAGAAGCTGCAGCGTTACAGGCGTTGAGACTGAAGTAGAAAGGAGCAGTATGCAGCTGACATGAATGCTGTGGAATGTAGGGGAATATCGCTGCAGCTCCTGCATCCAGAGCACTCTCCTTTCGCTCTCTGATCAATACCTGGCAGTTGGTTGCTGATTGGTGCTGTCCAGTGATGTGCAGAGAGTCTGTTTGATCTGTGAGGCTTGTCTGAAATGGTGAGAGTGAGACACAGAATTTCCTTTTTTTTCCACTTTGCTTTAAGCTCTAGCTGCAGCAATGTGGGATTTCCTCGTTAGCGGAATGATTTTTTTTCATGCTTTCATTCGGATGGGTGTCCATTGATGTTGCCGTGGTAGCCTTTTCAGGCTGCATTTAAAATTAGCCTACCTCGGAGTAGCAGGATTGATTTTGGGTTGTAGGCTGTTCCGAGGCATACTGATATCAGCTTGCATCAGCATGCATCAGCAAGACCACTGACCCCAGATCAGCCCAAGATAAGGTTTAGAATAGCAGGTCTCGGCTCAGGCCTATGTCCTGGGTTCGATCCCAGCCGTGCCGTCAGAGACTGAGAGCCCACTGCAGCAGAACAAATTGGCTTTGTTCCACCAGGGATGGAGGTAGGCAGGTCAACCAGGGGTCCCTCAGGAACACTGCGATTTGTGAGATTCCTGCAAGCTGCTGATGTCAGTGCTTCTCCTTCAATTGGTGCCCACTGTGGTGCACCATGGGACTTGTAGTGCAAAAAAACAGCTGTTGACTGTGTGTGTGTGAGTGTATGGGAGGATTGCATTTGTCTCATTTCAGTATTCCTGTTTGAGTGCAGCCAAGACAAGCCTGACGTGTAATTGCCCATTCAAAATAGTATTGTTTTTCTTGAAGCATTAAGAAAAAAAACCAACTGGTCTTCGCTGTGAAACAGCTGTCCGTCACAGTGCCTGAAGGTCGTCAGTGCTGCTGCTAACCGCAGAGGAAAGCACTCATCGCGCGCCTCCAAGTCCCGCACGTCGTCCGGGAAACAGAAGGACGGCGAACGTGGTCCCGTGCGCGGTTTGAATGTAAAGAGTGCTCAATTACAGCCACGGGTGTCGAGTGAAATTTGTGCCTTTGTGCGGCGGTGTGCGTGTGCGCAGGGATGCGGAAACGCTGCTTTTCACGCATATTGAGTTACAGCAAGTGGACTCCCGGACACACCGCTTCGTATTCATACAGCTGGCATGCAGCCGCGCGCGTGCGCCTGTGTGTGCGTGCCTGCATGTGCACGCCTGTGTGTGCGTGCCTGTGTGTTGCCGGGACCCTGCTCTGAGGAGGGGGGGGGTGGCCATCCAACCCGCGTTTCTGACGTGCGCGGTTATATATAGACGCACACTCGTCTTTCTCCCTCACGTTCCTTAGTGATTTTCTCTGAGCGGGCCTTATCTCCCGGGCTGATTCGGGGGTGAGGGATGGCCAGAGATAGGAGAACGAAAGCTTCTCTGTCCGGACTGATAAGCCCTGCATGCTCTCCTTCCCAACAAGCATTTCCATTAGCTGATTCCCATTGGAGAAAATTAGGATCTGGGGATTTAAGCCACAGACCCTGACACTTCCTAAGGATCAATGGCACAGTGAATAGATGGCAGAGGCAGCTAAAGAGGGTGGCAGCTATCGTGGACTTCCCCCCTCCTTAAAGGCTGCAGATGGTGAGAGGTTATCCTGTTAGCATCGCTGAGGGCCGCATCAGCAGCTGCAAGAGCACACAGACATGGAGAGAAGAGACCAGCGCCGGAGCTAAAGCTAACACCGGGTCACCAAGTACAAAAGAACACAGTTAGTGTTTACCTTTGTGTAATAATTTAAAACCCCTGCCGGGGGGCTTTAAAGTTGAAAGAAAAGGTTGTGAAGTCCTCTGGTTTCAACTGAATCGAGAGATCTGTTTGCTCGGAACATCAAACAAAAGAGCAAACGTGTGCTCTGACCCTCTGCTGCTTAAAGGTCACATTTACCGGTTTCTGAGGGGAAAGAGCATCGTTTTGCGTGTGGAACGGAGTCATACAGCAAACGTGGAGCCGCTGCAGCGTACAAGTTGATGCTTATCCCAGCATCAGGAAGCATCTACTCGTTAAATCCACGGTGACGATCTCGATGAGCGTGAACCACGCCATGGCGGGTGCGTCCTCCCGGGGCGGGGCGGGTGAGCGGGCAGGGAGGGCCCCCTCGTCACCACGCGTTCACCGCCTGCGACGGCAGGCTGCTCAGAAAGCGCAGCCTGCTGGAGGTGACAGAGCGCGCTTAGGAAAGGTCAGGACTGTGGGAATCCCTAATTTCCTGCTTTGATGAATCGGTGGGCTTTTGAAGTGCAGAGCGTGCGAAATGTCAGGCCGTTTGCCGCTCTGTTGTACCGCCTCATCCTCTCAGCTCTTGGAAGACGTTTCCTGGGGAGCTGATCTTTCTGAGCGGCATAGCGCACTCAGCCTAAAATCTCCTGTTTTGCTTTGGACGGCTATCTGTGCATTACGCTCAGCTGCTGGCGCATATAGTGGCTAATTATAAACATGGCATCCACACTCAGCTCGCTGGAAGTAGACTGCATGTGCCCGGCTGGCGTTGTGATGTGGGAACGTCCATGCAAAGAACGTATAGTCAGCGGAACGCCTTTCTTCAGGGGAGAGGAGACGCGCGGTGTTCGGAGCGGGAGAGCCTCGCGTGAGGGAGAAGGACACAGGGTCAGCCTCTGCTGTGAGGTCCGCTCTGGGTCCTAGTGCCTTGTAAACCCAGGGGTCCGGCTGACTGGGAGCCCCACATGTTGACTGTGTTGTACATTTGGGCCAATCCTCGAGGGCGTAGATGACCTTTAGCCACAGACACACAAGCACATGAACGAACACACACACACACACACACCCTATCCTGTGCTGTTTGATCGCAGCAGTGTTTCAGTTCTTTGAGCTCACCACGCTGGCGTAGGCGAGACACAAAATGTGACCGTCACCAGTAGGCAGGCCTGCGATCAGCTGAGAGCCAAACTGCCATATTGGGTTGCAGGAGATCGGCACACGTACCGCTGAAGGCCAGTCAGCGGAAACCAGGCTTCTCTGTCGGCCTCTCCATCCTACCTCCCTCCACTTGCTGCTCTTTACAGTAGCTCCTGCTCCCCTCCTGATGCTGGTGCTCAGACACCGCTCGGTGGAAGTCATTTCCCTTGAGTCTCCATAAACAGGGGAACTTGCACAACATGCATAATGCATATTATTCATTTATGCAGAGATTTACTGAAATCGGGTTAGGGGAGATGAGAATAACCAGTGACAGTTTTGGCTCTGTGGTTCGGCAGCTCTCGCTGACCGCTGGAGTTTACCGACTGCGTCTTTGTAATGTTCTGTTGGCATCTCAATTAATTAGGAATTTTGGTTTGACAGCCCCCTTGTCATCTCTTTCAATTTGCTGTCTGTGATTTATGCAGCATTTTTGTTTTTTTTTTTAGGAAAAGCAAAAGGCCTTCGTTCTTTCCTTCTTTTTCATCTTTTTCGAGTCAGTTTTTTTTTTTTTTTTTTGCAGAGTTTTAATTGGGTGTGTGTGGGTGTGAATCTGTCTGTGGGTGTGTTTGTGCACACTTTGTCCCTTTGTGTCTGCGCGTGTTGCGTGGCCTGCTGCTGGACCAGCCTCCTGCACTGAATCCCTCTGCTTTTGCTGTGGGTACCCCCGCAGAACCTCAGGCTGCGTCCCTACCCCCTCGCTCGCTAACTCGCCTCGCAAGGGAGCGCGCCGCCCGCCACATTGACTGTGTCCCGGTTTCGAGAGAGGCGAGGCGGTCGCCCCCTCTGAGCCGATCTGCCAAACTGCTGTCGTCTCAGCAAGAGCGGAGAAGCTCATGACCCTTGACTCTTTGGTGTGTGTGTGTGCAGAGCTGGCTCAGGCTACTGATCTGAGGTCAGCTGTGTAAACACGCGGAGAAATCAAAAACAAAATGATGGCGGACACTCATGCATATATTCACATATATATTGCGGCACATGGGATGTTACAGCTTTCTGCCGGAAAGTTTGCAGACTCTCTGGCCCGCTCAGTGACTTGAGAGAATGTTCACATTGAGGGGGGCTCTGGTAAAGAGAAGACGGGGGCGGTTTGGGACACAGCGTCTCAGCGCATGTGAACCGAAGGAATTCATTAACCGCGTGAGACTCTTAGAGGTTGTGTATCAATGCAGTCGTCAGCGGCACCGCATCCGAGACACCGAAGATGTGAAGATCGTAAAGATGTTTATGGGTTGCGAATCTGCAAAATCTCACCCAGAATATCATATTGCACTGACATCTTCCTCTCCTTGTGGCTTTTAGAATGATATATGTAAATACAGAAGAAAATGGAGACTCAGGCACTTATTTAGAATCCACTGCAGTATCTAGGTCACTTGGTATTGTACTGCTGGAGTGATGAATGTGTGGCTCGATGCTGTTTATCTCTGAAACTAGTTTTATTACAGACGGGCTGAAGTGCAGATGGAATATTTCGTCTGGGCTAGGACTGGACTTGGTGTTGAATGTAGCCAGTGTGAGACAGGTGGCTATGACTGTCCTTGGTACTCTGCCCTGACCAGGGCCACAGTCTCTGCAGGCTTTTGCTGCGGCCAGACCCTTAAACCACAGGGGTGGAAATTACAGCTTGCTTCTGGTAGTGTGTTTAGAGTCTACATTTGAAGGTGGCTACTGATTAGAAAGGCTGTTTCCAGCTGCAGGTGAGGTGGGTTGAAAAGTGTGTGGGTTGTCAGTTGCCGCTAGAGCTGCTAGAGGTAGCTGTTACTTGTGTGGCTTGAACATGTTACCATACATTTGATGTAAGAATGCGTTTGTGGTACAGGAAAAAAAAACAGGCCTGCCAAAATTCTAACAGTGTGACACAGAGAGAAGTTCCACAGATTTATATTATTTTAAATGTTGGATATACACACCAAGACACAGACATCATTTGTTGTAGGGACGCTTCAGTTTTGCTCACATTGAAGTCTCTTCCGCACTTACTGACTAGACAGCTAACACGCTAGCTAGCCGCCTACCTGTGAATGAAAACAGACAAGGGAGAAAATAAGGAAACAACTGATTTCTCAGTGTTACAGACCAAACGATGCAGAATATGTAAAATGCTGATTCCCACAGCTCAGATTGAGACTCAGATTCTCCTGGTGCGCTGTGGGGCTTGTGGTGCGAATAAGTTGTCCTTTGCATTGCATTGTATTTGAGAATTGTACAACTGTAACAAATGTCTAAAATAAATAAATCAAAAAGCACTTTTTGCAAAAATGTTTATAGACCATATCAAAAGGAAGGGAAAACATCATTAAAGAAAAAAAAAGACATTTTCATTGTAATCGGAGTGGGCAAGCAACCATATACTTTAAAATTTGGGTGAGCGAATTTGTTGATATTTTTATGCTACCAAAAATGGTTCCCCTCAGTTTCCATTACTCGGTTTTCAGAAAGTTGAATTATGTTGCTTTGGCATGAATTGTGGAGGAAGACACATTTGCATTTTGAGTGTTGTGGGTGTGTATGAAGACAGTGATTAATCTCTCCTGTGGAGCCGGGTCCTCCTGGAGGCACCCGAACCATTACACTCTATGGGTTGAATAAGGCCAGTACTTCATTTCAGTGGGACGGTTAATCACAAAGCCGCTGGCCTGGCCTTGAACACATCTATCAACCCCCCTGACAAACACACACACACGCAAACACACACACACACACCTACCTCTCTGCATCAAGCAATGAGGTGAGAGGAATCTTAGGGACAGGGTTGTTAAATTCAGTAACGAGAGGCATTGTACGTCGCTGGCCTCCACAGTCAGTCCTTACTGCAGATCTCCAGCCTGGCTACTGCAATAATAAGCAGTGCACTGCTGTTTACACTTACACTGACAGGTACGCTGTGCATTAGAAATGAGGGACACTGTGCACCACTGACTGTTTGTTTTCGTTGCATGGCGAAGCTTTCCCGTTAATGACCGTAAAATTTACAATTCAGTGGGACTTGCTGTTTCTGCAGCCTCCACTTTCTCCGACTGTGTTGACACACCATTTAATTGCATTATATATTCCCTCAGTAAACGCCCCAAGTGACTGATGTAGCTTACATGTGGCATAATTTGCAGTAAACCTCTAGCTTCAGGGTACCTTCCGCTCTCCACCGCGCTGCACTGCCACCTAATTCACCTCAGGCCAATCAGCCCCACCCCCTCGGTTCCAGTTGATTGGGTAATGAGAGGTCACATGGTCTGTCGCTGGGGTCAAGGTGGAGACGTTGCGCGTAAAACACTGATGTGAAGCCTGGAGGCAGCCATGCGGGGCAGGTGATACGAACGCTGATGTACGATCGTTCCAAGGTGAGCTAAAGGAGCAGGCAGCGCAGAACTCTCCGGATCATCACCGCAGAGGGAATGTGAGGGTGAAGCAGGAAACGCTGTCACACCATGTAGCCCTTTTGTCAGAGCAGACCCGGTCGGACCCGGCCGGTCCTGGAGCCAGGCTGTCCCCGGAGAGGGGCGGCACGGCTCTTTCCCGGTCCCTCCCTGTCAGAGGGGAGGCACCCAGCGGTCTGCAGGGGCTGGGCTTTCGGGCTTTCTGGGATTTCCTCAGGGTGCAGACAGGCTTGATGACGTGCTGAAAATGGCAGATTTCAGCTTTGGGGACCGCAGTAGTGGTGGGCAATATCAAAAGCTTTCCATTGCCACACCATTCTGGGAACCGTCGTGACACGGGATAGCATCGTTGCTGACAATGGGGGTGGTAATCACACCCTGCAGGGTGACAGCATCTCTTTAAATTATCGCTAAATAGCTGTTTACAGAGGCTATAATAACCCCACGGTACAATACAGGGTAAACCACCAGTCTCAAAAACTGGTTTTTGAAGCGTTATTTTTTAAATAACATAAATAACTGAGGCGGGGCTCGTTTGCGGCCTTCAGGCATTTGCTGTTAGTGCTGTACCCAACTACATTTATGTGAGCTGAGCAGAATAGTGAATTCACAAGAGAGAATATAGTTTTGTCTTGTTCCCGTCTTTTGATGAAACGTCCTGCGAAGTTTACAGTTAACAGGTAATGGTGTTTGTCTGGCTTAGGTTTGAACCTGGGAACTTGCCACATATATGGCTACAGGTTTTTCTTGTTTTGTCTGGACACCGTCCACACTCCCTCCCTCTGTTGTGACAGAACGGCAAGCCATTACAGCGTACTTCCATGGTCACATGTGGCGATAAAGAGTGGCAGTTGTGTGTATGTTGCCCACCCCCTCAGCTGATGAACACAGAAAAAGTGCGCTGCTATCAGCTGAGTCTGTGTAGGCGAATACAACAGTCCTTTTTACCACTAGCCCAGCTTTATCTTGCAGCCAGTAAACCAGTTGATTGCAGATGACTGTTTACAAATATGAATACCCACATTCAAACAGAGCTCTTTTTTGATATTGTGGTTATGAACATCATGTCAGCGGTACCTTCAAATAACACAGTGATCTGATCTCGCTGGCTGTCAGCCCGACCCCAGACCACAGCGTGACTGTTATTGCTGTTGAGAGGACTGCGCATTGAGAAGAGTGACACTGCCTTGAAAAAAGCCCCCGCGATCAGCCTGCCTGTGCTTGCTCAGATGCTGCGGCGTAGGCTTCTTTTCAAAAGTGGGGCAGGCGCCGTCGCTCGGTGTTCTGGGAGGGGTCCAGTGTCTGTGTAACGCTGAATTAGAATGCCGTGCCCCTATACACTACGCCTGTGGTGTGAGGACGGTCTGGCACCAGGCACTTAGCACAGGTAATAGAGATTTGCCCAACAGCCTATGGGAAAGAAGGCTATTTTAGCACTTTGAGTGTTTTCCTCTGACTCACCCATAGCAGGTTTAGCGGTGGAGATATTTCCGTTTCTGCTCAGGAGAGAAAGAGTAAAGCCTGTTCTTTTGGGATCTTCTGCGCAGGAAAGGGAGGGGAAAGTGTCCATTTGGGATCTCTCATTGATCTTCTGTTCCACAGAAAGAGGCTGCGCTCTGTTCTAACTCTGAGCTCTGAGTCCTGCCGTTCTGCTAATACCAGAGCGCTTGAGTTTATCCCTATGAGTCCTGTTTTGCATATGTCATCTTTAGGGCTTTACCGATGACAGTATATCAAAATAAAAATGCTCTTATTTTCAAATCTACTTCAAATGCTTTTTTTTTTGGTCTGGAATAAGAACACTGTTAACATGCAGACGGCATCCGCCAATCCTGTGTAATTGCGATACAGCAAGGAAGTGCTGAAGTTCCACTCTCATCTGTGGCTGGCTGTACCATTAAACGCCTTCTGGTGGCCGTTTGTGTTAAACATCCTGGCCTGCACGTGTTTCCATTATGTCAAGAATCTACATCTACTCACACTCATGAAGTCATATATCAGGAGAACAGTGGAAAGATAGAAGAGTAGTTTTATAAAATACTGTGCCATGACTTGAATAAAAAAGGTTTTAGCTTGGCACAATTACCATCCAGTTTGTATATTGCCTGTGTTCTATTAATGTATGTGCATTGCCTCTATTTTTGAAATCATCAATATTACCATTGGTTAACTACCACTCTCTCCCTTGTCTCTCTTTTATCAACAGTGAGCATGTTCCTGAACACTCTGACCCCCAAATTCTACGTGGCTCTGACGGGAACCTCGTCCTTAATATCTGGGCTCATCCTGGTAAGCATGCTGCTCGGCTCGGCCGCTGCGAACCGCGCGAACGTTGGCTCGTTTTTCACTGAGTTTGCTGTGCGTCGCTCTGCTAGACCGGAGGGTTTCATATTCTTTTCGGTTGCTTGGAAACAGATCGCAGCGATGCAGGCTTGGCCTCGTATTTCATGCGGCACGGCACTGCTCGAATTCTTGGAACATGTTTTTTTTTCAAGCGCTCTCTATGCAGTCGGTGCTGTGTTTGCACTGGAGCGACTGATAAGGTGTTAAATAGAGAGCAGAATTGCCATGATTCAGTAAGCACAATTATAAAAGGAGAAATGTACGCTGGTGCCGTGCTGTAAGGAGTGTATGCCTTCATGCAGAAATTGGATTCTCACAGTTAGCATGGACTGAATGATGTAGCAGTAGACAGGGCAGCATTCCTTAATTTAGCTGTGGGGACACACATACTGAAAGTACCCATAGAGTGAAGGGGAACTGAAACTGAGTCTTTGTGGTGGCTGGGGAGAGCTCTGGTCATGTGTGGTGGTAAGCGTTTGTCTGCATGTCTGTGTGTGTGCGCGTTTCTGTGTGTCTGTGTTTTTTCACCCTGTGGACAGTGAAACTTGCTCCAATGGGGGTTTTTCGGAGCAGAGCGCTACCACTGTGTGTTTCCACACACACACACACACACACACACACACACACACACACACACACACACACAAACATATGCACCCAGCCCATGACTGGTGCGTTGGAGTTCATTTAAAGGTGCATTAGAGCAGCTCCCCAGGAGAAGGATTGGGTATTAGTACTTCAGGTTTCATATGCATCACATGATATGTGTATATATGCCAGTGCTGTAAGCACAGTCTCCACGGATCTGCCATATCTGGGTCAGTCTGTCACTTCAAAAACTGCACACATTCCATATGTTTTCCCTCATGCTTCTGCATGTCAAATGTTGTCTGCTCAGAGTGCCTGGTAATTGTTGACTCAAGTCTGTTTTACACAAAGCAATTTACTGCACCAGCAACTTCTGTCACCTGGCAACCAGATCCACCATAGATTGCTTCATGTAACAACCAGCGCTGTCTGTCTGCAACGCAGTTGCAACTCTTGCAACAGAGTAGATAGACAATTCCAACTAACTGAATTCAAGCCAATTCCAGCTAACTGAATTGCTGTAATATCTAGTCAGTGCTCACAGATAAGTCACATGATTCGCATCTGTGTAGCCAATAGTGAGCAGCAAGTTCCTCATTCATTCTGGAGTTTGGAGAAGAATTTGCCATCACTACTTTCCTTGAGCTGCTTAGACAACAGCTCATCTTGCCTGCTTTTTGAGCTGTAGCGATGTTGTGACCCAGTGAACTTACAGTTCAGTTTCAGACACAACATAACCAGTGTGTTAACTTTTAAAGAGTTCACAACTTAAGGGATATAGAATGACTTGGTGTTGTATGTATGTGTGTGATTGGATATTGCTGAAAGTCTCTGTGTCTATGAATCGTGTCCTGTGACAGTAACGTTTCACATGGTTACGCTGCACAGTCTTGCATGTGAATTGCTCTGTGTAATTTAGACTGCTCAGAGCTTAGTCTGTAAGCGTAGCTTTCTTTGTTGTGCAGTACCTCTCTGCCGTATTGACATGACAATACAGCCCATGATAGCTGCTGTGTTTGTTCAGATGCATGTTTAACTCATCTCTGATTTGCTTACATTCTCCTCCATCTGCAATAATTTGTATAGGACGCCAGGTTATTTGACTGTCAAATTATAACGGTCCCCAAGCTGACTGACTAGCCATTGTGTGCTTCAGTGAAAGCCTGCGCTTATTCTCACATGACACACAAGGGAGACGAAGATGTTGAACTTCCCAGCAAAAAGTTCTTACGATTCTGTTTTACTAGACTGCTGCAGGCCTCGACATCGCGTTGAATGCGAGGCGACATGACTGCTTTTGTTCCTGCAGATATTTGAGTGGTGGTACTTCAGGAAGTATGGGACTTCCTTCATCGAGCAGGTTTCAGTGAGCCATTTGCGCCCTCTACTGGGAGGTGTAGATAACACCTCGCCCAGCAACTCCAACACCAGTAACGGAGACACGGACTCCAGTCGACAAAGCGTGTCAGGTAGGAGTGGAGCCGCTGAAATGTTGTGCATGTTAATAAACTGTTCTCAGCAATCCCGTTGCAGGATAGCTCAGTCTACAAGTGCTCTGTGGGCAGCTGATTTACTGTAACCTTTAATTTCCATGTTTTTCCCCCTACCTGCCTACAGAATGTAAAGTGTGGAGAAATCCGTTAAATTTATTCCGAGGGGCAGAGTATAACCGGTGAGTGTTTCTCTCCCCTCCCCTCCCTCTCTCTTCCTTTCTCCCTCCCTCCCTCTCTTTCTCTCCTTCTCTCTCTTTCTCTCCCTCTCTCTCTCTCTCTCCTCTGCCCCCTGGCCCCGCTGTCTCTCGCGCTCTCGCTCTCTCACTCTCTCTCTCTCTCTCTCACTCTCTCTCTCTCTCTCTCCCCCTCTTGTGCTGAGTCAGAAACTCTAGTCTGCAGTGTTCTTATGCGCTGTGAGGCTCGTGGCTGAATCACGCCGTAGCTCACAGGAGCTGTCTTATTTACCAGGTGCTGTGGGAGCTGCGCTCGTTAGCAGGGCTCTGTTCTGTCGTTTGTTCATTTGTATTCTCGGCGCTGCCGCGGGTTCCAGGCCGGCTGTGTAAGACATGCATCTGGTTCCATGACAGCATTTTCCAGTCGGGCGCTCTTTTCCATTACCGAACCTCTCAGAGTGAGATACCTGCATATGCGTAAGAGGCTCCTGCCCTTGGAGGCTAATGGGCCAGGACCTGCGCACAACCAGCCCCCCTGGCCCCAGTGTTAAATGCATTCGAGCCTGAGAATGTCTCAACTTCTGCAGAAACCAGCGGTAGAATAAATTAGATTGATTCCTTGCAATTCCCTAGTCTCTCTCTCTCCCCCCCCCCCTTCTCTTTTTTTCTCTCCCCCCCCCATCTCAGCACGGGAGTCAGCGGCAGCTCTTTCTCTGGCCGATTCCCACAGGTGTAATGCATAAAACTCCTGCCGAGTCCCAACAAATTATATCCAGCAAGTAGCAGGACCTGACATTTCCTCTATTATTCCAGGGGCATGCTGGGTAATTTACTCCTGACTGCAGCACTGGGCTCCTACTAGCCTGCATTCAGGTGGACTATAGACATGGCTGCTTTTCAAATTAGAATAGACCCAGTTCTAAAAACCGCATCAGAGCCATGAGAAAGAAGCTCGACTGGTACCTTTCATTTATTGATTCCATTCCATTTCATTTATTTTTTTTATTTTCCTAGTTAACCCATAGATAGCTGTGCAGTGCCTGGTCAGTTAGCGCTCATTTATGAGTGCCCACCATTACTTAGGACAAACAAGGCTCTCAAACCCATGCTTCTAAGGAAACTGTTACGTTAGGTTTGGTTAAGGCGGGTGCAGCATGTTCATTGGTTGTTCTCGGTCACATGATCATGCCATGTTAGGTGCCATGTTGAGTGTGTTATTGTAGAGGTGTATAGGGGCTGGAGGTGTACCGGAGCAGGGCTTCCTGCCCACGAATGCCACACACCACTGATGGAGAGGGGCTTGTCTTTGTCAGGTACACCTGGGTGACGGGCCGAGAACCTCTCACCTACTACGACATGAACCTGTCTGCCCAGGACCACCAGACCTTCTTCACCTGCGACTCGGACCATCTGCGCCCTGCTGACGCGAGTAAGAGCCAACCTCCTGCCAGCTGGCCGCAGCTGGGCCTGTAAAAACATACCATGCTGTTTCAGTTATTATGGAAATGCATGTTTCACTGAGACACAGTCTGTAGAGAGGTGGATAATATTGACTCTGATAGGAGGAGTGTTTCTTAGACTGTCACAGCCTCTTTGAGAGAGACTGATTGTCTGAGCATGACAGCATGTTGAATGATTGTCAGTACACATACACTGTATGGACAAAAGTATTTGGCCACAGCTGTTTTTCAGGGTTTGGGCCCTTATCTCCAGTGAAGGGCAATCTTAATGCTTCAGCATACCAAGACATTTTGGACAATGCTATGCTTCCAACTTTGTGGCAACAGTTTGGGGAAGGCCCTTTTCTATTCCAACATCACTGTGCCCCAGTGCACAAAGCAAGGACTATAAAGACATGGTTTGATGAGTTGGGTGTGGAAGAACTTGACTGGCCCGCACAGAGCCCTGACCTCAACCCCATCCAGAACCTTTGGGATGAACTGGAACGGAGATTGCGAGCCAGGCCTTCTCGTCCAACATCGGTGCCTGACCTCATAAATGCTCTACAGAATGAATGGGCACAAATTCCCACAGAAACACTCCAAAATCTTGTGTAAAGCCTTCCAAGAAGAGTGGAAGCTGTTATAGCTGCAAAAGGGGGACCAACTCCATATTAAAGTATATGTATTTGAATACAATGTCATTACAGGTGTAATGGTCAGGCGTCCGAATACTTTTGTCCATATAGTGTATGTCCTGTTTAGCCACATTGGCGTGTGGACACAGGTTACCTTTTATTTATGAGTGAAATGTTGCTGTAACCTTTTTAATGCAGAGCTTTCTGGCAGCACATTTTAACATTGTTGCAGATGACATAAGAAAAAAAGTAATCATAATCATCATAAAAATCACTACCATTACCTTCACGATCGAAATAAACGTCTTTAATATTTCATACAAGGTACTTAAAGCACTTTTGATCCATGAGAAAAAAAAAAAAATCACTGTGAATATCCCATTGAAGCAGTTACTTATCCAAAGGGTAGGGGTAATAATTCCATTAATCTGGCCAAAGGAAGACTACTACAAATACTGTATGGTGAGTGTTATGGTACAAAATTGTTGCCATATGTCACTAACGTGGCTGGATGGCAAGATGGCACAAGTCCCCACTCCGCATTCCTGAAAGGACTTTGAGACCTGTAGATGAAAGGTGCTATATGCCGTAAATGCACTTCAGTAGCGCGCTGACGGAGTTGTGCCCGGTTGCTGAGGTGTGTGTGTGTCTCTGTGCCTGGTTGCTGAGGTGTGTGTGTGTGTGTGTGTGTGTCTCTGTGGCTGGTTGCTGAGGTGTGTGTGTGTGTGTCTGTGTGTGTGTCTCTGTGGGTGGTTGCTGAGGTGTGTGTGTGTGTGTGTGTGTCTCTGTGCCTGGTTGCTGAGGTGTGTGTGTCTCTGTGCCCCGCAGTAATGCAGAAAGCGTGGAGGGAGAGGAACCCGCAGGCCCGCGTGTCCGCAGCGCACGAAGCCTTAGAGCTGGAGGAGTGAGTGTCCCTCACCGCCACTGGGCCCAGTCCCAACCTCATTCATTACCCTGCCAGCTAATTAGCACCACCAGTAGCAACACGCTTACTGGTACCCGGTTATTGATGTACTCCTGTTATCTCTCAGAGATCTCCCTTGATATTGTATGTTCCACAGTATCAGCCATATCTCACTGGATGTTGTCCTGGATAAGGCAGAAATATTACATAATTAATAGTGATTAATAGTAATTAAATAACGCATTTAATAATACGTTGCAGCAGAGGTTAATGACAGTGGTTCCCGTGGGTGGGAGGCTGCTGAACGGGGCCGTGTTGATGCGAGTGTGTTTGTGACAGCTGTGCCACAGCCTACATCCTGCTGGCAGAGGAAGAGGCCACCACCATCGTGGAGGCGGAGAAGCTCTTCAAGCAGGCGCTGAAGGCGGGAGAGGGCTGCTACAGGCGCAGCCAGCAGCTGCAGCACCACGGGACACAGTACGAAGCACAGCACAGTGAGTGCTCCTCTCATGCACCGACTCTCAGTCCTGCTCAGCATCTTTCCCTGCTCTGCCTATCTGGCTGAACAAATCGGTGGCACTTTTGATTAGCCGAGCACACCTGATTTAATCAAGAGCATGTTTGGAGCAAGGGTAGATAGAAGATACGCAGGACAGGGGGGCTCCAGGAGTAGGATTGAGAAACACTGCCCTAATGTATACACATATACACATACACTCATATACACACAAATTCACACACACACACAACTATGTGTACACATACACATATCTGCACTCTCATGCAAAACATCTTCTAGTACACACTCACACACACTTGGACACTTGAACTGTGTGTGTGTGTGTGTGTATGCATTTGTTTGGGAGACCTACATGTGGAAGATATTCATTGCTGTTGTCTCTTTCAGGACGGGACACAAATGTATTGGTTTACATTAAAAGAAGGCTGGCCATGTGCTCCAGGAAGCTGGGCAGAACCAGGGAGGCGGTGAAAATGATGAGAGATGTAAGTATCTCAGAGTCTGCAGGAACAGCCAGCTGAAACCAATTTCCCTGCAATCCGCCCGCAAAATGAGTGTGCTTTTGATGAATACTACCCTTCAAGCATTTTCTCCAGAGCCTAAATCTTAAACATGCAGCCACACTATGATCATTATCACACACTGATGGTTCACCTGGCAGAAAAAGGAGGAACATTCATAATGAATCCAGGATTTCTGTTAGATCCAGTCATGCCCACCAGATTGCCTGATGCTTGGTAATGCATCCTGGTATATCCATCCAAACCCTCGGATGTGTTTAAACGCATGACGCCACAGTAAAGGAGGAAGAGCTCGCTCTCACAGGCTGCAGGTCCTCTCACACACTGTAGGAAAGGCAGCTCCTCAGTGGGAGAGAGAAGGCCCAGGGCCCTGCTGGAAATGCCTCATCTCGGCGCTCTTCAGGGGATCAGGCTGAGTTTATATTTGCACGGCACAGATCAGGGCGCAGAGCATCTCCTGGGAAACATCTGCAGGGGGATTCAGGGGCTAAATATAGAGCCAGCGCAGTGTAGCGCGGCCCGTCCTGGCCACCAGCTGCAGGGCCTTTTAGGGAAGAGACGGCAGTCTGGGCAAGTTTAGCACCGGCACACAGTATGCCATCCTCTTTGGAATCACTGCGGTTATCCTTTTAAATGGACCATGTGCAGGTTTCGCCCTGTTCCTCTTCATTAACCTGGGGGAATCTATAACACACACACTCCACACACTCCACACACTCCACACACTCCACACACACACACACACACACACACACACACACACACACTACACCCACACAGACAAACACACACCTCACCCATGCCTCACACACCCCTTACCCACAGATACACACCCATATCCCCCTCACCCACACACACACACACACACACACACACACACACACATACACACACACACTATACCCCTCACCCACACAGACAAACACACACACACCTCACCCATGCCACACACACACACACACCTCACCCACACGCGCGCACGCACACACAAACACCTCACCCACACAGACCGAGTCAGCATCTGCTTTCAATATGAGAGAACCCCACAGGTTGTCGGTTGCCCCAGTCATGGAAGCTGTAGCTGTGCCCAGTGACTCAACATCTCCCAAGTTCCTGACATGCTGATATTTTTATAAACATCTCTACCCGCTGCTGTTCATTGAATAATTCATCTGACACTTTTAAGCATGTGATTTTTGCTGGGGGGAATTCCCATAAAGAATATAGATATTTATGGTGGTATACATCAGGCTCGGCATCGTCTGTATAACCCTCGCCTGGAGAATTCCAGCAATCAGGAGAGCAACACAAATTCAGGCAGTCTGAAAGCCTTATTGCGTTGTTTCTCTGGGATAGGTCAATTGTACTTAGTATCAGCTTCACTTTGGAAGTCTGCTGGGAAATGCAGCACCTGCAGAATTGCCAGAGCAGGTATACAGAGGAAGGGACCAGGGGAACCTGGGAAATAAATAAGAAATGCATTACGCCCTCCGGCTTTTAAGAGTAATGATGCAGTAAATTAAATTATGCCTCCGTGTTTCCCCCTGGACTGTTTTGTTCTCCTCAGCTCGCTCTGTCGATAGTGCGTCCGCAAACCAGGCTCTCTACATGGGCCGCAGCAAAACACAGCATTACCGCTGCCTGTCGACGCTAAAAGGAAGCCTTAGCTCTGCTCAGTTTAGCTCAGGTTAGTTCTGAAATGAGAGCTAGCAGCAGTGGTGAAGGCTAATTAGCCATGGTTAGGTAGCTGGCCTGCCAGGGGAGACGCTGGGCCTTTAAATGAGTCAGAAGTTGCAAGCGGTGAGAAAGTTCTCTGGGCTGCTCCACACACAGCAGAAGGTGCCTGCGTGGAAAGGCAGTTTGAGACTGGCACAGGATTAGGGCTGTAGAACTCCTCTATGTTTCCCTACTCCGAACCTTAGCTGTGGCACAGGCAGGGAATTTAACCCTCAGAAACTGACATACATAATGTTTCTATAAAGGTAGCAAAATGCTGATGTACATGCCATTTGACCTCTCTACCTACATGTTGTGTCAAGACAGTGGTGTCTACCTATGGCCTGGAGTGAGGGGTTTAGTGCTGCCTTTAGTTCACACCTGGAGCAATAACTGGTTGAAATTCTCATCCAATCAGTGGCCCCAGCTCAGGCAGCTAGACCCATGTTGGAAGGAGGGGCAGACCCTCTCGGCCTTCCAGTGGACATCACTGTGTCCCCCTGTAGAGAGGAGACCTCGTCAGGCTGTTGTGCTGTGAACTTGAGCGCCGCCCTTTTGGGGTATTACATGTAACAACAGTTGTGTGTTTTCCAGTTAATGAAGGAGTTCCCTCTCCTCAGTATGTTCAATATCCACGAAAACCTGCTGGAGTCCCTGCTGGAGCTGCAAGCCTACGCCGATGTGCAGGCAGTGCTGGCCAAGTACGACGGTAAGCCGTAACCGCAACCAACTGGGAACTGAACCAGAAGGTTGCAGGTTCGAGTCTCAGGGGAGACACTGCTGTTGTATGATTAAGCATGGTATGTTAATGTGCTTTTGTAAATATCCAGCAGCATCACTGTATGTAGAAAAGGATGGACAAGGATGTCTAATAATAGTAATTTTTATTATTATTAGTAGTAGTACTGGTAGTTAGAGTGGGTAAAGCTCTTGACTTGTATCCAAAGGCTGTAGGACCCTGATGTTGTACTTGAGTAAAGCACTTTGCATCAATGGCTGTGGGAAAATGCACTCAGCTTGATAAATGGGTTACCCCGCATAAGGGTCTGTGCTAAGCAAGTTGTGATAATGCTGTGCTTTGCACATACAAAAATCCATGATATAGTTTTTAACAGTAAAAGTTCACCGTACAAGTGAGGAATATGAGGATATGATGGCTCAATCCTTGATCCTTTTAACTCCCTCTATAATGCGAGGGGACAAATGGTGACACACACACACACACACACACTTACTTCTGCATTTAAACTGCAGCATGGCTACCTCATTAGGAGAGCTCAATCAACACGGCGAACTGCAGTGTGCACCCAGAGGCAGACACACACACACACACACTCTCACAGGCTAAAATTAATTTACCTTAGAAAACTGCACTGTTCAGCTGCTATCGGTAATTAACTCTGCGCTGGTAAAAAAGGGTTTATAGCGGCTGTTATAATCAGTCAAAACATAACGGCACACAAACCGCTTTCTTCCAGTCACGCAGTCTTTCCTGTGATCTTAAATTAAACACAAAATCCATCATCTGTGACGAGAGCGCTGCATTTTCACACAAATACTTCTGCTGCTCCCAAAGCCGTCTGAACCCTGGGAAGGCCTCCTCTGCGGTCGCGGGCGCTCGGCGGAGAGAATGGCCAGATGGCCTTCTGGGAAGCCGCTGCGGCGCGCTCCGGCACGGCACTCGGCATTCCTGCCTGCGGTTGTGTGCGCGTCTGGGTCCGCGTCAGCCGGGAGCCGCAGCATTCCTGCAGAGCGAGGGATGTGTTTGCGGAAGGGGCCTCTCTGGGCTCTGCAAAAACACCGGACGCACATGGCAGCAAGCCGCTCTGGGCCGGCTGCAGCCTCTCCTTTGAAGGCTAACGGATCATAGCGGGGCCATTATCGCTCGTCTTTGTTAATTCTTTGTTGGTTTTTAGAGAGCGTATTGTGGTAGATCTGCCTTTCTTAGGAAGGCGGAGTGATTAAGCCGCCTTCTCTGAAGTGGACAGCAGCTGACAGCAGTTTGATTCTTTTCCCCACATTTAAAGGCCCAATTAGCACAGAATAGGAGGTGTTCTTCTGCGCAGTTTCGTTCTCCATCTCGAAAAATCACAGCCGGTAATTTCGGCAGAAGAGCATTGCTGCTTTTCTCCGAGTCTCAAGGGAAACGTGTTTTTTCCAAAGCTCTCACCCCCCCCCCACACACACACACACACACACACACACACACACACACACACACTCTCACACTCACACTCACATATACCCCTCCCTAAGCACTCATTAATTCCCATTCTCCTGCCACTTCTAAGATCTGGTGTTCAGGGCATGAAATATAGATGCCTCATGCAGTGCAGTATCTTGAAAAGTGGGGAAAGAAATCTCCATTTGGTCCGTAAAATCTGCCATTTCTTCTCAGAGCGTGGCTGCATTTCAAGAGTCTGCGTCCGCCGCCATTGGCTGTTTCTCAGCACGTGCTGGGTACCTGTGACAGACATCCCCTCTGTCTCCAGAGAGGAGAAAGCCATGCTTAAATAATGAAATATTTAAATATTGCATGTGGTTAAAGCATCGCTTATGCGGCCTGCGCACGTGATGGGGATTTGCGCACAGTCCGGCTTATTTCTGAATCACCGCGATGACTAACACTTGGATGAAGGCACAGAAAGCTGTGGAATAAGATCTTTGCAAGTAACTCGTTCCAAATGTGGTCTCTACCTCTGTCCCTGACCTCCCTGTGCCTTGAGAAAACCACAGCTGTACGTGCTGTAGATGTCGCATATATCTCATTATTTGAACCAAGACATTGCATAAGTATTGATGTATAAATAGAACCTTCACAATGGAATGTGTTACTTTCATACTTTGCAAAGTATGAAAGAAAAAAAGTTCATTAAAACCCACAGCATTAAACAGGAGTGCGCCCCCTTGTGGTCATGTATTTAATTTCAGGAAATACCAGTAGTATTTTTACAGTCGTGATGCCCAGCTCTGACCCTCAATACCTGTCGACCTGTTTAATTAATCTCTCGATTCAGAACTTCAACGACTACCACACTGCATGTTTTAGTCCATTTGGGAAGAGGTATTCTGTTGAAGCCGTGTGAAAACGATAAAGTTAACAGCATTACTTCATCATACGTGAATGTGTGCCATATAAACTGATTAGTAATACGAATTGACATTCAGTTTAATTAATTAAGAGCTCCGTGGGATTATAAAGTGAGCTTATCAGTGGGTTCCCAGGATGATTCCTGAGGAACATTGCGTTTTTTCCGCGATCTCTAACCTCCCCGGCCGTGACGTCCATCCGTTCTGTGCTGTGTGTTAATTCCTTTGTGCTGGCCTATGCACAGGCCCGTAAAGGAATGCCTGAGTGGGCTCCACCCCAGTAAACCTCCATTTTTGTGTGTGTTTTCACAGATATTAGTTTACCCAAATCTGCAACAATATGCTACACAGCAGCCCTGCTGAAAGCCAGGGGCGTGTCAGATAAGTAAGCACCCTTCCATTACTCGCATGCTTTCAGTTTCCAATAGAGCCGACATCGGCCTGGTAAAGACTCTGCTGAGCTGGACAACTTAAAGGAAAATCACTTGCATTTTCACATGTTCTGCACTTGACTGCATCTTCCATTTGATATGTTTTATGGTATGTAGAGTTAGGAAGTTCGGAATGCTCATTTGTGCATGTGTAATATTTGACGCATATCATAAAACACATCACATTTGTCATTTCTAACCCACGTTCTCTTTCAATAAACGTGTGTATGGTGTGAGTTCACTTGGAATGGCCGTTCATAAGTTTAACGTGAGACACGTTTAAATAAATATGAGATGAATATTTAAAGTTTCTTTTAATTGGAAGCATTTAGTAAAGTGTTGGTCACCCAATTAAACAAGTGCTGTCAGACGTGTAGTAAGGGGATGTTTGAGAGGTTCCTATCGGCAGCTGTGAGAACACAGAGCGCCTCCGGTCCAGTGTGGTGCCAGGGGAGGCGACCTGCGTTCCTAACCCCCCCCTCCTTCCGGCAGGTTCTCTCCAGAGGCCGCTTCTCGCCGGGGCCTGAGCACGGCGGAGATGAACGCCGTAGAAGCCATACACAGAGCGGTGGAGTTCAACCCGCACGTACCCAAAGTGAGTGCGCGCTCCGCCCGGTCACCCCGCTGTCCCCTCTGCAGTGCCGGCTTCACTGTGGCGAGCACGGTGGGGCAGGGGGGTTAGGGGTTTGGGACCCACGATCGCAAGCTTCTGCCTGCAGATCCCAGCCTGATTACTCACTGATTATTCCCACTTACATGACACTTAGCTTGACTGGTACCTATCCTGCTGTATAAATGGATAATTTCCCCCGTATGAATAGGTTGGATAGAGCTCTGCTAAGTAAATAAATGGTAATGAGGATAATGCTAATAATAATAATAATAATAAGAGTGTATGTGTCTGCTTAGAGCAGCATTGCTGTGTGCGGGTGGCTGACTCTCTGTCGCTGTGCAGTACCTCTTAGAAATGAAGAGTCTGATCCTGCCCCCGGAGCACATCCTGAAGAGGGGCGACAGCGAGGCCATCGCCTACGCCTTCTTCCACCTGCAGCACTGGAAGAGGGTGGAGGGAGCCCTCAACCTGCTGCACTGCACCTGGGAGGGCAGTGAGTACCTCTCACCTGTTTTATTACAGCTGTCTGTAGGCCTGGTCTACCTGTGTTATTACAGCTGTCTGTAGGCCTGGTCTACCTGTGTTATTACAGCTGTCTGTAGGTCTGGTCTACCTGTGTTATTACAGCTGTCTGTAGGCCTGGTCTACCTGTGTTATTACAGCTCTCTGTAGGTCTGGTCTACCTGTTATTACTGCACTCTGTAGGTCTGGTCTACCTGTGTTATTACAGCTCTCTGTAGGTCTGGTCTACCTGTTATTACTGCACTCTGTAGGTCTGGTCTACCTGTGTTATTACAGCTCTCTGTAGGCCTGGTCTACCTGTGTTATTACAGCTGTCTGTAGGCCTGGTCTACCTGTGTTATTACAGCTCTCTGTAGGTCTGGTCTACCTGTTATTACTGCACTCTGTAGGTCTGGTCTACCTGTTATTACTGCATTCTGTAGGCCTGGTCTACTCTTACATATTGACAGTTGTTTTTTCTTATATTTTCATGTTTGATGGAGTCTGATCCATATAAATAATAATAATAATGTCACTATTTCCCCTCACCTCTAGCTTTTCGAATGATTCCGTACCCTCTGGAAAAAGGCCACCTTTTCTACCCCTACCCCATCTGCACAGAGACGGCAGACAGAGAACTGCTACCAAGTAAGAGATTCTCCACTTTCCCACATCAGTACAACTGCTGTGCAATGCGTATATACTGTGTGTCTTATCAATGCATGTAGTACTTACTCTGACTGCTGTATGTAAACACATATGGTAATTGGATTAGTTATATCGTATATGGTTTTGTGTAGGTGTAGTCAGTTTGACTGTGATGTATGCACTTGTGTGCAGGTGCAGTTATAGTCGGACATCATAGTTTTTTTTTTTTTTTTGCTTTGTTTATTTGACTACTGTATGGAGTTGTTTCACATTGTACTTGAATCGGCTGTACTGTGTGTAGTTGTGTGGTTGTACTTTGTTTTCCCATACTGTATGCAGTGTGCAGTGAGTGGTACTGTGTTCAGTTAGAGTGGGTGTAGTTGACCCTTTCTTCGTCCCGCTCCTGTGTGTAAGCAGTGTTCCACGAGGTGTCAGTGTACCCTAAGAAAGAGCTGCCCTTCTTCATCCTCTTCACCGCCGGCCTGTGCTCCTTCACCGCCATGCTGGCCCTCCTCACACACCAGTTCCCTGAGCTGATGGGCGTCTTTGCTAAAGCTGTGAGTATCCTCCACCCTGCACCGCCAGATACTCACACAGAATGATGACCACTAATGATAACCACTCACACAGAGCCGCTAATGATAACCACTCACACAGACTGCCTAATGATAACCACTCACACAGACTGCCTAATGATAACCACTCACACAGAGCCGCTAATGATAACCACTCACACAGAGCCGCTAATGATAACCACTCACACAGGCTCCCTAATGATAACCACTCACACAGACTGCCTAATGATAACCACTCACACAGACTGCCTAATGATAACCACTCACACAGACTGCCTAATGATAACCACTCACACAGAGCCGCTAATGATAACCACTCACACAGGGCCCCTAATGATAACCACTCACACAGGCTCCCTAATGATAACCACTCACACAAACTGCCTAATGATAACCACTCACACAGACTCCCTAATGATAAGCACTCACACAGTGCTCTGCAATGCTAACTGCTCGTACAGCGTCTGTACTGATAGACTGAGATGAACCCCGGGACCCCTGGCTGCGCGGTGATGGATTGATTGGCGCGCACTGAGCCGTATCGCAGCGCAGCACCTGGCGTGACCGCACCCTGCAGGGAGCGCCACGGCGCTCAGTAAACACCGTGACAAATCCGCAGGAATGCCTCTGAGCTCACCCCCATTGCTAACCGCGCCGCGCTAATCTCCACAGCATCGCGCCGCTCTGTTTACTCTCTGACGGCCCGCGGAGCATGTTTTAGTTGCGTGTCACACGACGCGGCCGGCGAGTACGCCCCGGGGCTGGGAGCCAGCCCGCCCCCCCTCCGCCTCACGCCCCCCCCCTCCCCTTTCATCTCCCATCTGACAAAGCCAAGCCTCCATGACCCGCGATTCAAAGCCCGGCTTAAACCAGACCCGAGCACAGGGGCCCCTATCCAGTTCGGGGAGTTTTGCAGGGGTGCGTCAGAGCTCTCCGACAGCACACGCTGGAGGCTGGATAACCTCCCGAAAAAAACTACAGGGGTCCGGGGGGGGGGGGGGGGGGGGGGGGGGATGAGGGCCGGGTGATTCATGGCCATCCTGTCCCTGAGCCACCGTGTCTTCACAGAGGGAGATGGGGAGAGGAAGCCATGGCTGCGCTGCCTTCCACACGATGCGCCTCTCCCGTAAATCGCCCCGCTCCGCGTTCTACTTTATGAAACTCATAAAACGCCTTATATTAAACTGTCACTGAAAGGCAGTTACTTCAAATAAACGGAAATAAATAGTCTCTTTACATCGTTTGAGCGCACAAAAAAGAAAAAAAGAAAAGAAATAAGAACACTGAAGCCTGCCAGAGGTTCGCCAGTTGTCATGGGTGACGGGAAAACTGCAGCTGGTTTCTGCAGAATCATGGTGAATTTCAGCTGCTTGCGCAGCGGTGCATATTTTTCGGTAATGAGGGCCACCGACAGACAGGCCTGGGTGCGCATTAGTATCGAAGTGGGGTTGGGTTTGCGGCGTGGAGGGGGCGCCATCGTCCCTGTTTCAGCATATCGGAGAAATTCAACCTCTGCTCTAGGGACCACAGACACAGAGTGGCACGCAGTACAGTAGGTCCTCTGGGAATAATGGTCATTATGATATGCACTGTGCCTGTGTTTTGTTTTTGTGGTATGATATAATGAGCATGTAAACACACAGACAGAGAACACTTTGATTGGAACAGACAAGTAGAGAATTCAGCGAGCTAATCTCGGAAGGTATGAGAGACAGAGTCTGTGGGTCTGTGTGCTCGTTAGTTTTACATGATCACAATCTAAAGAAACGGCGGCGATCCTTGAATTGAATTGCGCTTGATGGTGTTACTGTGAGTCATTGTAAAATCACCAAGCTGGCAAACTAATAATGAAACTTTAACTGGCAGACTCACTCTTAGGTAATGCACTGTGTAGCCTAAGCGTGGTGTTGAAGCTCTCTGCCTTTCTGTCTGGACCTGTTGTGACACCCCCCCCCCCCCCCCCCCCCCCCCTCTCGCGTATCTCTTGGCAGTTCCTCAGTACCCTGTTTGCACCACTGAACTTCATCATGGAGAAAGTGGAGAGCATCCTGCCCTCCAGCCTGTGGCACCAGCTCACCCGCATCTAGGACTGCAATGGACTGCCGACACCTTTGTGCCAAGGTCATGGGTCTTGTGGACTACAAAACAGGGCATGATGGGGGAAAAAAAGGGAAAATGGAATAATGACTCGGTTTGACTTTTTTTTTTTGTTTTGTTTTGTTTGGTTTTCATTTTGTTTTTTTTGTTCTCATGTAAACCTGTTTTTGTTGTACAAAAAAGGTGGTGATGAATTGCCTTCAGACAAAAAAAGATGACAAAAATAAAGACTTTTGTGTATTGCTGCAATCCTTTTTTTTGGTCTTAATTGGACTTCTCCCTTTTTGTTGCCTAAAAGTGTAGTGAAAAGTTAGCTGAAGCTTTCTGGCTCTGTGGCAGTTGCTGTGCCGTGAGAGTGATGCATGTTTGTTTGTTAGTGTCAGGGCAACTCAAGCAGAGGAGCTCCCCCTTCACAGTACACCCAGAAGAGTCCCAGACAGGAAGGTGAGTGTGTCACATGGTCTTCTGCTTCCTGTGCACACAAGGTCAGAAAGCCCATTCTCAATCTCTTCCCGCACATTCACCTGGAGTTGAACCCAAAGCTACAACAAATCAGCGGTGGAGGGTACACAAGTGTCATTGTTGTACACTAGAGGGTTTGTCACTTTTATTAACGGATGTTGTTTAGCGTTTGGTCACATTCATCTCACTTGTCCGTCATGTTGAATGAGGTGCTGTCATTCTAAATCTAGCCAAACAACTGATGCAGGTGGAGATAATGGCCACCAGTGGGTGTGGTGGTGAAGTGAAGGGGGGGGTGAAGGTTTGTCACCGGTGTCACCTGTGTTTTTTACTTTCACTTAAAGCACTGTGTCTCTTGTCCTGTCACACAGTCACACTCTGCCACATTCCTCTGTTCGTGTACTTTCTTGATTTTTCATATTTCAACATTCTCTGGTTTAACTAAACTATAAACTTTATTTTAAATTACACATGGAGTTCGTATTTACACATAGAAATTAGAATACATTTTAAGATACTCGTTCTTGGGTACAGGAAAGTTTAAATAAATACATTTGTATGTGATGAAAGGTATACACTGAGACTAATGAAAAAACACTGAACAAGTCAAGCAAATAAGAAACGCCTGACACCTTCAGAGTGAATGCTGCACGGCACATTGCGCCAGACAGTGGCAGTGGTGTACCTGTTTCCGCAGCTGTCAGCATTATTGAGTCCGTGGGGTGTTCTTCAAACGTCCGTCGTCCCGGGCACAGACCTTCCGCTCGCCGCCGCGTTCCCGGTGCCCGGAGTTCCAGATGCCTGCCCGACGAAGCGTGAGCCTCCGGGGTCGGAGGTCGGCGCGGGCGCGTCAGGTGGTCTCCTGGGCCTTGCAGGTGTGCACGTCCACCGTCTCGGCGCAGTCGCGGCAGCGCACCGAGCAGCACCAGTGGAAGCGGCACTCGCACTTGGTGGTGCGGCTCACCCGGGACGTGTCGTAGCCGCGGCCGCAGCACATGACCTCGCAGCTGTCCGCGCCCCGCGACGTCCGGTTGCACACGCGCCCCCCCGTCCCCACCGACCCTGAAACAACGGGGGGAGGAGCTCAGGTCAGATTAAAGATAACAAGCCCGTTAGGGGCTCGTTGAGGGGTAAATTTTGATAAATTTTGCACTCTGGTAAGTCTTTCACTGAACAAATGCTGCTTCCCATTGAACAATCTTTGCTGCTATGACCATCTATGACTATGACTGCTTATCTTAGATGTTTTTTTCCTTATTCCGTTCCTTACACTCTGTCGCTTATTACTCATATTTATATATTTATTTACTTACTATTTTATCTTTAATGGTGTGTTATTGTGTGCTGCCTCTTAGATTTGATATTATTATTATTGCTATGACCAAACCGGGACCTGAGTACCTCATCTCGTTCCCTGTCATGTACAACATGTCCTGAAATGACAATGAAACGTCCTTTATCCTTTATCCTTTATTATATGATCTGTCCGCTCATTGAGGGATAATTATGCCCTCTGCAGCCAATCAGCACTCAGACTCCAAGGTCACCAATGTATTTTCCTGTGTTTCTTTTACCAAATGTTTCCTTTTCGTTTTTCTACTAGTAGTCTGATATCTGGCTGCAGAAAACTGCATTTAATAGATTTCCATTAATACACAAAATCTGAAGTGAAAGAATTATTAAAAGAAAAACCTGGCTGAAAACCATGGAGGTACAGCATGTCCTAAACCTCTGTCCTCTTCACAGACCGAAGCCTTGCAGAGTCCTCCTACAAGCCCTGGCACCACATCTGTCTCGGCCAATAGCCCGCAGCCTTCAGGCCCCGCATGGGGCGGCCACGCCCCCTGCACAGGTCATCAGTCAGCCCGGCGCGCCATGCCTCAGATCAGTGACATCACTGACAGCCTGCACCTGCAGCGGTCTCATCCGCCTACCGAGCTGATATAAACTTGGCCTCCTAATGAATTTGCCAGGTGAACCTCCGTGGGAAAAAGCAAATTGATTTTGCACACAAGGGAGGCCCTCTTTAATGTCGCCATGGACCGTTCCCAACTGTAATCAAACGCATGTTTAAAGGCCTGCCGGGATTCTTCCCGGTTGGGAGCCCTTTTTGCCAAAGCGTACTGTTTAAAGCTGTGTCCAGCGCTACACTGGGGAGTGTGTATGTGGGCACAGCGTGCTGCTGAAACATTATCTGTTTCAGCACGTCGAAAGACAACTCACTGGAGTGGGGAACGGATTGCAAATATGATAAACCTGACAGATGGTTACGGTAATTTTTCATGAATTTGTAAACTTGAAGCGGTTGAAAAGCTGTGTGTTCCTCCAGGACGGGCCAGTGCTACGGGAGAGAACTCCGTTTCAGACATAACCTTCCTCCCAAAATATTTTCACCCCCAGACAGGGTGTGAAGAAGCTCCGCCGTGCCCTGGGGCGGGCAGAGGCAGGAGCGGGGGGGCGTGATTTATTACTGTCTGCGGTGGTGTCGGGTTTCAGCTGCTGCTGTGCTGGGGTTTGGGCCCGGAGAAGTATATATAACATGCCCTGTACACTCTGCCACCTGATACCTCCCCCAGCTACCTGACAGGTATCAGTCAGCCATTACAGGAGTACTGATTGTCCTTGTACTGGGTCCCACTGCTGGCATGCTGAGCGAGCTTTGGGCCTTTCTGAGAATGTTAAAACAACGAACGCACTGATGCTGTCAAAGTACTGTTTTGCCAGGAGGTTGGGTGGGAGTCAGAGAGAGAGAGCGAGAGAGCCATAAGACCAGGAAAGATTTAAACCATATTTGCTGAAATATATTGCAGTGCTCGAGTGATGTCTCCTAACCCACTCGGTGGGTGGAGCTGTCAGTAGCTGACAGATTTGAAGCAGATTTGTTCTCCACAGTCGTATGATTTGAGTGTGTCAAATCAGCCAGCCGTTGTTGGCACATGGTAGCTCTGAATGGTTCATGAAGCCTGACTTGCCTATGACTAATGTGAGCTTTCAAACAGGCAGATGTGGTTTTTAGATTTCACGTGATCAGAGGACAGAATGTTCATTGATACCTGTTGGCGACACTTGCTTAATGGCGGCAGATCCCTGTGATTTTTACTTTTATCGAAACGTCAGTTTTTAGTCCCTGTATGTCAGGATGAAGGTTTCCCAGGTGCTCACCGGACTCCTGGTCTCTGATGCAGTAGTCGGGCGAGTTCTCGAAGTACACCAGGTCGTTCTTGGTGGGCCTCTTGAAGGTCCGGAAGGCTCGGGTGAAGCCCGTGCCGTACTGGTTCATGACCACCTGCACGGCGCCGTCGTACCTCCTGCGCAGGAAGTCCCCGGTGTGGCGGAACTCGGCCAGCGCCCTCCAGCAGGTCCTCACTGTGCAGGAGCCGCTCACCCCGTGACACTTACACTCCAGGGTCATGAAGCGCTTCACTGCCTGGGGGGGAGGGGGGAGGGGGGGGGGGGGGGGGTAGATAGATGCGTAAAGGGAGAGAGAGAGATAGGGAAAGAGAGGGAGGGGGGTAGAGAAAGAGAGAGGGGGAGAGAGGGAGGGAGAGGGGGGTAGAGGGAGAGAGGGAGGGGGTAGAAAGAGAGGGAGGGAGGGAGACAGATGAGTAAAGGGAGAGAAAGAGATGGGGAGAGAGAGGGAGGGAGAGAGAGAGGGAGAAGGAGGGAGAGAAAGACCGATGGGGAAAGGCAGGGGGGAGAGAGATGGGGAAAGGGACAGAGAGCACAAGAGAGGAAGAGAGAGATGGGGAATAGCAGGGAGAAGAAGTTGAGGAAAGGCAGGGGGGGAGAGAGCAAGGCAGGGAGAGGGAAAGAAGGTGGGTGGGAGTTAAGGAGAGATGGAGGAGGAACCAGAAAAGGAGGAAGGGAGGGGGAGGTTGAGTGGAAAGAAAGGAAACCAAGAAGGAGGGGAAAAGAGAAAGATCCAGAAAGAGAGGAAAATAGCACAGTGACAGAGGGAGGGAAAGAGATTTAAAACCATATTTGAATATTTAAACCACATTTATGAAAGACAGGAATGAGGAAAAAAAGGAGGGACATGGGGAAGACAAGAGAAGAGGGATGCGGAGAGAGGCTATGGGTTAGGACAGTATCAATGCTAATGAAGCATTAAAGCCTTCTTAAGATGTGGGAGACATGGATAGCGATATGCTTTATATGAATGGCTACAGATAAGCTTAATATGATTATGCTGATCACTCAAGATTCACCCTGCAGGGTATATCTATGAATTAGTCACACAGCGATTAGTTGTCAGTGCTGTGCAGGAAAGCAGTCCTGTGTCTAAGATAATCCTCTGCTCTAATTTGAGTGCAAAGAACGCTGCACAAGGTTGTAGATGAGCACCTAGTGCGTGTGTGTGTGTGTGTGTGTGTGTGTGTGTGTGTGTGTGTGTGTGTGTGTGTGTGTGTGTGTGTGTGTGTGTGTGTGTGTGCGTGTGTGTATACATATGTCTGTGTGAGAGTGACTATGAGTGTCCATCTATGTGTATGTGTACGTGTACGTCAGTAGGTGTATGACCAACTTTCTCCCAGCCTGGTTGTTGTGCAAGTTCATCAGTGCATGAGTGTGTATGTGAAAGAGTGTGTGTGTGTGTGTGTGTTTGTGTTCTGTATCTTCCTCCCAGCCCACTTGCTGTGGAGGTTTGTCTGTGTATGTGTAAGAGAGTGTGTGTGTGTGTGTGTGTGTATGCTTGTGTCTTTAGCATCTGCTAAAATACCAATTTTGTGTGTGTGTGTGTGTATGTGTGTATGTGTGTATGTGTGTATGTGTGTATGTGTGTGTGTGTGTGTGTGTGTGTGTGTGTGTGTGTGTGTGTGTGTGTGTGTGTGTGTGTGAGAGTACCTTCCTCCCAGCCCGGTTGTTGTGCAGGTTCATGAGCGCGCGGGCGTCCCTCTCCTTCTTCTCCTTGGCGTCCACGAAGGCCTGGGCGAAGGTGACGGCGTAGTCCACGTTGTCGCTGCAGCCGCCCCAGGCGAAGGCGCCCTTGGCGTCCCGGGACGTGCCCTTCTTCTCCGGGTCGCAGGAGCAGGACTCGATCTCCCCCTGGCTGCAGGCGCGGGTGAGCGTGTGCACCACCCCGGCCGAGGAGATGGCGTACACAAAGGCGGCCTCGCGACTGCCTGTGTGTGTGGGGGGATAATGCCCAGAAGCAGGTCAGAACACAGTGTCAGATACACTGGCTCTCTCTTCAGTATGCCACAATACACTGGCTTCCTCTGAAGTCAGACATATTTAAAATAAAGCCGCACTGCAGCACGAGATCACTTCAATCCAGACGTCAAGTGGCTGCAGAGAACAAGACCCTGGCAAGAGGTAGAATGCCATCATTCCACTCTCAAAGTGCTATAAATCGGTGCGCCAGCTAGGTGGATTGTTGTAGTAATGCCATCATAAAACCCCAGATATATATTTCAAGCCCGTTTTATTACCGCATTCATGACCGAATCTGTTTTTGATGGATAATTGAGTAAAACATACCAGCAACGCCACGATAACCCTTATCTGATTTTGCTCCGCTGCTGATGAGAGAGATGTACCGCTTGATCAAAGACTTGGAAGATGAGAGCAGTGGTAAGATTGTGCTGGGAGGATTGAGGTCATAGGCTTCGGTGCCTCACATGTGCAAGGGTAATATCGAGAAGTTGGGAAATACCCCATTGCAAAAGTTGGTTGTTTTCTGTTTTCAGTTTTTTTTCTGCTTTGGGTTTATTAAGGGCGATAAACCAAGTCTGCAAGAAAACCTACTGGCCATATTTCAGTCCCACCGCAAAATCCCAGCAATTGTTTTAGATTAGTGTACTGACTTTGACAATAAGTACATTCCCATGGTAACTGGGGGGAGGGGGGGGGGGGGGGGGGTCCTGCCAATCACATCATTTTCCTAATTCCATTTTAAAGGACCTGAGATACTCCGGGAGGTCCTAATACCCCCATAAAGCAGATTAAATCGGGAGATTACATGCAACTTTAAAGCACAATCCAACTTCATTAGACGCCGAATCCCGCGGTAAGCGGTTCTCAGATGGATGTTCACATTGACATGACTTTAAGGAGACTGGAGAAATTTTTCCGCTGAGTGATATCTGATGGAAACCAGCCCTTGAAGATTAAATTTACACGCAGCGATTAACGAAGAAGCAAAACATCCAATTAATACAATTAAGTTTTTTTCAAACATTTGCTTTTCAATTTCGTTCGTTATTATAATTACAGATCATCCGTTTCAAGATTTTTTCCTTTTACTGAAATCTCCATAAAAACAATTAAAATATACTGTTTTATTTTTATTTATTTGGTATTTCGCTTCGCATTCCGTTGACGTCAAGAATGTTTTCCCAAATAACCGACCACATGAACGAGCTCAGAGATAGTTGTGGAAACCCTGTGTTTTTCCTTTTCTTTTGTATTTATTCCAAAAGGCAAAAATTTGTACCAAAATATGACGATAAAACGCACCACATTCGTGCATGAGGAGTTGAAAATAAAAAAAATGAGCATGTGTTTTTAAAGCATACAATTTTAAGAGTCATGCGCTGCTCTTAAAATATTGACATGACAATTTTTATACGACAATGAGCTTTCAGATACCAAACATGGAGAGGACAATTGACTATTGCTCCATTCTGTCCTTTGCCACACTAACTTACACACTGCATACACTGGGGTGCTTTTGAAGGCAATAATTTAATGAAGGTTTAACTTTCTTTTCTCGCCTTCATTAGATACCGGTAGCTACTCACTCCGAAGCAGCAGCCTTCCGAACACGGTGTGGTCTCTCGCCATGGTGTTGCAGTTCCAGCGGTGGCTGCGGAACTGGTGCTGGCACTCGCCGATCCAGTCCTGAATCCCCGCCCCGATCGCCTGCATTATTTTCGGGTGCTGGCGGCACAGCTGGCGCTGTTTGTTAACCAGCCCGGGGACGTTGTCGCACATCACTTGTGTTCCCAGGGTGCCCATGTACCTGCAAGAAAGGTGAGAGCAGCATAATTTCTTAAAATTAAGAAGGGATATTATTATGTCGTGGGAAAGTCTACACAATAGCACAATCTATCACTGGTTTTCCTTCAGTGGAAAAAAAAATATATATATATAGCCCAAATTTCATGAACAAGTACATCGCCCCATCAAAGTGATATAAAAGTATGTGCAGTTTCTTATAGTCTATTTATGTTTCTGTAAAAGATAATATTAATCTAGTAGGCTGTGTTCATTAGATTGTTTCCTATGGTTAGAGTGTACAGGTGTGAATTATTAATATTCAACATACACGCTGGTTTCTCATCAAACAATACTTTTCACTGAAAATTGCTTATGTGTTAGCCTTTTAATGAATAACTCTGACATCCCCTTCAACGGTATTGCTGTACATCACCTCCACTGAAACAACGCAGGGTTTTGCAATTACTCTGTAAGCATTATTATACACTACTAAATTGAATCAAACCAATAACTTTAAAGGCAAAACATACCAATTTTAGTTCATTCATAAATGCGTATTTCGTTTCTCCTCTCTGCTTCTTACTACTCACCACCAAGATGCGTCGACACTTGACGCGAGGCAACAGATTACCACAGACAGATAGAAACATATTCCGCTCGACAGCAAGTTCATGTTATACCAGTTAGATCTGGACCTGGATCCACATTCGTCTAGTCACCTGTCCACGACACTTCCATTGGCACAAGAGAGCGCGGAGACGTGAAGACGCAGCGCTAGCCACTATCTCGGATTCACCGCGGGTAGAAAGTGCCCTGCTATCTTGAATGAAAATCTTTTGTTAGAGGAGATATTGGAGACTCCCCCTCGTGCGTAAAATCATTTCACATTTGAAAGATTTGCTGAGGAAGCAGCCGCTGTTATTTGTCGTTCTTCTTTTTTTTTTTTAGTTTGATGAAAGATTTGCTATGTTGAGATAGCTGATGATCTGCTATCGTGTATAAATTGCTTACAAAAGCGGTGAGCGCAATAATCCCTCACTCGGAAAAAAATGTCTGGAAGTATCTGTTCCTATCTGCTCAGGATAGGTTGACACCAGACAGACACCACCTTGGCTAGCTTCCAGACTGTGGTTTGTAGGATGTAGTTTTTCGCGGTACGTAGAGATCTAGATGTTTACTAATGCGAAATCTTATTGAAACAAGTACAGGAAAGTGTTGCGCGACAAAGAAGCGGTGAAAAGCGCATTTAAGTTACCAGGCGCGTCGGTGACAGTAAACCTAGCTAATACCGTTTTCAGTCACACAGTACAGTCCCACAGATTCTGACCTCTTCGACTGTTCGGTCATGTCTTCCACGTTGAAAGTCATCGGATGTTGATCGGATTTAATGTTGGAAATGTGCATTGAAATCGGTTTGTCACATCGTTTTGAACTTCCTCGCGGTTTGTACAATTGTCTGGTAGCATTTCCTCGATCTTTGATCTCTAATTAACGCGAGAGGTTTAATGTGGACCTCTTTGATTCGGTGGGGTCTTGTCTTCTGATGGGATGAAAGATTAGTGGTCAAATTGGATTCCCGAGAACACCTCGAGGAAAGAAATGTGGGGGAGCTAATAAGAACACCACACCCTCGTTACGGGGGTATTTAAGTGCATATATAATGCGGTGGGGTGAATCTCACGCATAAGACACAGCTCACTGAAATGAAAATAATGGCCCAATACAATTTCTCACAATCCTCGGTATACTATGCAAATTTTATCTTGTTTTGCGTTTTAAATCACCATCAGACTTGAAGGTGGGCCCAAGTTTCTTAAAGTCATTTATTAGTTGAACTAAGTGGAGATTCGTTCAGTATGTTGGAACCTATAGCCTGCTGAAAATGACACATCTGGTTCTGACTCTGTTCCTCTTCGCCTCATTACCCTATCAGTGACACTGTAGTTTCTTTGCTCCAGCAGCTTTGTTGATGAGGATTACTGCACAACAAAAAAAAAGGGAAAAAAAGAGAAGCCGTGAAGAATTTAAGCATAAAACAGTCTTGCCTATATTATTCGGCCTCATGCTGTGAGCCAATGATCTGCATCCAATAGCAATGCATCACTCCCACAGCAGTAAGTTTAGAACCAAAACATTTCAATGTGGACCATCTTCCTTCTGTAGCATTGGTCTTCCTAATGTATGCTTGGTCAATTGTGTGGATGTTTAGCAGAAGCCGTTTTTGCATTAATGTGAACGAATCTCTGGTAAGAAGGTTCGGAGTGAAGTTTTAGCATGTGCCACCAAGAGGCTGTTATTTCCTCTCTATGTCCATAGGAAAAAGAAATCCGTTCTGAATTTCACTGGGGTGCAGTGCACACTTTCGAGACCCACAACCCCTGACTTTAAATGGTGCCATTCTCCAGTAGGGCCTGCACTGTTTTGTACATGGCTGATGTACTTGGCTGGTAGGAGCCTCTACCCAGGGTGTGGTGGCCATACCATTCATTTACACAGCTGTGTGCCTACTGCAGAGAGTCTGGCTGGGCACCTTAATCAGCAGTACAGCAGCGGAGTCCTGTCTGGGATTTGAACCTGAAAGGCCTGGTCTGGGTCCTAAACAAGTACAGAAGGGTTGGTGCCTACTCTTCAGCGCCCGTCCCAGACTCTTGGGGGGTAAAGGGAGCCCCTGCAGGTATGATGGACGGCATCGGTCAGGAAACGGCGGGCCGCGGGTTCCCGAGGAAACGCCGCCTCCCTCGGCCCGGTGCCAGAACTCCAAATGGCCTCCATCCAGATTCCTGCCTGACACCGGCACAGTCCGAGCCCGATCCGGGCGCGCCGGCCCCAGCAGATCCCCTCTGACAGGAAGGTGTCACACTGTTGTAGGGTTCGGGCTGAATTATGGGCTGCGAACACCTCTGCTGTCAGCTCCCAGCCCATCACACGACCCTCTTTACCCAGAGGGCGTCGCCAGCCCCCCCCACCCCCTCCTGACCCTTGGGCTCGTGTGTAAGTGGGTGCGCGAGGGGATCGCACCAAAACAGCCTGGCTCCTTTTTGTACAGTAGGCGTACATTTGACTTGCCATGTCTTGAAAGATTCTCAGATGGACCATGTCCTTCCTGTCAGTGACCAGACCAGGCCACCAGTTCTGTGTAGAGGGCTTGTCCCCCCAATCTGGGGCCAGGGGCTACAGTGACATATCCATTGGGATTTACCTAGCATTGCATGTTGGGTAATCCATAACAGCAACCCCCCACGCTTCACACAGAACATGAATTTCACACTCAATAATAAAATTTAATTAATTACAGTGATTAAGCAGCCACCTACTATTTCCCACAATGCTGCACTGAAGGAGCCTTGGGCTGGTCTCCAGCAAAAAAAATCAATACTTTGCTGTATAGTTATTATTTAACATGTATATCTAATTGGGGCTTGAAAATAAATGTAACGGAAAAAAAAATATGTAGGTATTCTCCAAATGTACCCTCAGGAAAGCACCTAGCTGGACATGGCACTCACAAAGCTGGTTCACACATGCTAAGGTAAATCCAACCAAAAGTTTCCCTTAGTTTTATTTCCTCAGAGAACAACCATGTGCCTTTTAACAGCTCAGTTTCCATTCTCACATGGGGAAATGGCACTGCGGCTTTGAGCAAGCCGTCGGACACGAGCTGCTTCAGTAAATATCCAGCTGTACTCATGGACGATACTGTACGTAAAATGTAAGGTATATAAATCCCTTTGCATAAAGGAATCTGCCTCTCCAGTAATCTAATCTAACGAGCACTGCTATGACAGGAATACGTGGGGAGGCAGGGTACATCACAGTGGTAAAGCACAGTTTAACACTGGGGGACACATGGTAAAATGCTACCACGAAAGGGCGGCGCGGGGTGGATGAAGTGATGTTCACACAGCACAACAGGAAGAGTTTCATTCTGAACTGTGAGTGCTTCGCTGAGGACAGATAATACATCCAAGCGCAGACAGGACAGCAGCGTGGGGCAGTAGGAGAGTGCCACCCCTGTGTGATGGAGTGTGTGTTTTAACACGGCTCAGCTGTACTTTTCGGAAAAATGACCAGAAATGGCAGCAAGCTTGAGGCGGTGTCTGTTGTCGACGGCTCCGTGAGCACTTTGGGCTTTGAGCACTCAGAGTGGCTGGGCGTCTGCTCTTTGATGGTACAGCCAGCTGAACATTTCCTGACAGGTCACTCTCAGAGCTGAGATGTCAGTTACTGGTCATGATTACAGCATATCTTGTCCTTGTTGCCGATGTGATTCTTCCATATGGGTGTTTTGTGCGGTTACCAAAAAGTGACAGTTTGTATTGGAATGCTCCTATGCCTGGGCTCAGTAGTTCTCTGTGCTGGTTACTCTGTTCCATTCTAAGTTGTACTACAGACTGATGCTGGAGTTGCCCTTCTCCTCCACAGAGGCCAACCTGGCTTTGAGATGCAGGAAGATGTCCATCCCAGATATTCTGTGATCTTACCCATCATGCGTGAGGGATCGGTGACACTTGGCTGTCCCTGTCAATGCATTGGAATTGCAGATGCCAAGGGAAGCCATGGACATGGACATCCCTCCTCTTAGCATCCCCACGGTAACCTTTCTTACAGCAGTCAAGGAATTTTGGTTAGGTCATAATGAGCGTAGGGTCTATCTGGCTTTTATACCCAGTCACAGGTGCAGAAACACCTGAAAATCACAACCATCACATCCAAAGTTGAACATGTGCTAAGATTTCTATGTCACCTAGCGAGTTGCAAACATCAACTCAGGTGACTTAGATCAGTTTTTATGATGTTGTTAATTATTGTAAATTATTTTGATCTGATCATTTTGAATGTATATATCTGTTTGAAACAGTTTTGCTAGAGTAATTTGTCGCATCTTCAATACGTCTCAGAATATTTAAGCGTCCAGTTTTACGTGACCTCTGAAAGAATACCCAGTTCCAGCTTTCCAGCTAAAGTGCGCTTTTTCCTACCTATCGGCTCGCGTGTCACGGCCGTTACCGACCGCCCCGGGCTCCTCGTGCCCTGACACGAGCGATATCGATTGTGTTATCTTAGCTCTGCGTTTGCAACAGCAGGGGTTTCTTATTTTAACACTTTGTCAGGCGCTAGGGTAAACGCTGTCGGAGGCGCTGGCCGCACTATCTCCCCGGGTGATGGAGAGACGAAGCCGGCGCTCCTCTCTGTTAGTTTTTCTATGACGGAGTGACTGATCTGCGCTGACATTTCGGGCTGGGTGAGCCGCGGCGGTACGGGACCCTGTAAACATGTCTGCCAGTCCAATCAGGGGGTCACATTCCAGGAGTCCGTCCTGGCTGTGGAGAAATATGGATTCTGTGCGTCTGGCTTTTATATCCATTTATCACACGGTTTTGTTTTTTTTCCTTTCCAGTTTTTTCCCCTTCAAATTTACATTAATTTGCATCATTTAGAATTGTGTTGATTTATATTGTGATGCCTGGAGCAACTGCATGTGTACCATGATAATTCCAGCAATCTATCACCTGCATTACGGTGCATAACTCAATGAAATTGCAGTAAGCTGTGTGAACAGATAAAACAGACAATGTGTAGAATGCAAGGTATATAACACAACACAACAAAAGAATTTTTCTCAATAAATGAATAAACACACTAAAATACTCTCCATTTCAGGCAATGTGCTCACGCCCACTCTGACCACAGGCATGGAGCATTCCTTTCATCTCTGATGCTGTGCTGTTGGAAGGAGTCGCATTAGCATTGAGGTAACTTCCACAATCAACCGCTCAAATTGCAATGTGGGTTTGTAGAGACACCTGGCTTGAATGGCTCTTTGAAAAATTTACACCCAGCAAATGAATTTGGATGGATTTATCAACCCCCTTTTAAAGGCCATCTTCACATGCATGACACAGTAGGTTAATCTACTCTAATCACCTTTCCTGTTGCTGTCTTTTTATGGAGTTTTAAATTAGTGTTAAGTTCTAGACAGGTATATGTTTAACAATTCTGGAAAGATCAACTATTGCTAGAGTCTCAGAGAACACAGTGACATGCCTTTTAAAAGGGTTTATCACAGAAGAGAAACGATTCAAATAAATCCCTTCATGTTATTTTGTCTCGAAGATGGTTCCTCCATGAAGCCTTTTTAAAATGCAAATCCGTATTTGAAAAATGTTTTAACACATTCATGAAACTCGCATATACCCACTGGAGCTCAGAATATAATGTAATTATAGCACTGCATTTTCTGCGGCTGTACGCTGTTCATTTCAGCGCCTGAAGGTAGTGCTGCTGTCCCTCTTTGTTTACGCAGGCTGTCATGCTTGAAAAAGAATCCGTCTAGGAACGGGGCGGACTGCTTTGACTGTTTAAAATCCTACCGGGGGTATCTCCCCCTTTCATCCCGCGGCTCGCTCTTACACCCCTACTTCATGCTACCTTCACAGGCTGCGTCAGAAGGCGCTGTGCTGCTGAGGGTGGTGCCGTCGGACGTCGCGTTCCAGACGTTACCGTCCAGCAACAGAATGATGTCAAGCTGAGAAATACAAAGAGGTATTCACCCTTCTAACTTCCTTTACGTTCGTATATAGATTCAACTCTCTATAACTGTCTGTTGGACAATTGCATAATACATTTTACTGCACAGCATGAGGCTACACACACTGACTTTGCCTAGTCCTGTTATGTGCAGTGTTTCAGTGCATAACACCAGAACGGTCCTGAGAATATGCACTAACCAGCAGCTGATTGTGGTAAAGGATATATGATCTGAATAATGCTAACAGAACTGAACCAAAGAACTTCAAAAAGTTCAGTTTCATCAGAGTTGTCCAAGTCTTCCCTTACCATTATCCCTTACCATTTTCTCTGAAGTTTTGTAGTCTCACTACCTGATACTGAAATGAGTGGACTGCAACTTCAGGTTGTCACCCTCTTGGTATTCATGACTTTTTTTGGCACAGTCAGCCCTTTACATTTAAGAGAGCTACTGAACACTGACCAGCTTGATTTCTGGGAGGTGCGTCTAATCAAGCTCAAACAGAGTGAGCTCAACATTGCAGTTAAACAGAACTGCGCTGATATGAACAAAGGAAATAGTAATGACAAGAATCAGAAGCTGAGAATATCATGAGCTGTTTCAACTGGTGGTCACTAGGTGGCAATAATAACATAGAATTCACCCCAGCACGCTCACAATTAACGTAATGACATCATGTCAGATGAAAGGAATAAAATGTCACCTTTTTTGCCCCACTGAACTGTGCCTAGTTTTTCAATCAAATGCAAGTCCTTTGCTTTATCTTATGAAGACTTATGATTTTTTGATGACTGCGTTTGTTCATTTGTAATAGTTTCATGCACTGTGTCATCATGATATCTGTTACTATACAATAGGCATTCTAGAACCAACAGTCCGTCTTAGCATTTAACAACATGGCAATGCCTTACATGAAGTGGGAAGTTTATGCGATCACATAGAAACTGCAGTGACTATAAACAATTGCTTAAACCAGACCCCCACCTTAAGCCTTGATTTTTAACTAACAATAAGCTTGTATCTAATTTTGCAAGTTTTATATGTATACGTAAATGCATACCACTGATTCAATGCTTACTTCTTCAGCTACGCTGTTATTACATAGGCAAATGTCAAATTCAATATAAAGGGTGACAGGCATTTATATTATAGTTCCTTCATGTTTCTCTGAGTTACACTGGTCTGTTGCTCAGGTGGATGACAGACAATTACTGGAACAGTACATTTCAAATCCATAACAGGGTGCTTCAGACCAAAACAAAAGCAAATGCAATACCTTGACAGCATTACAGATAATGGATTTAACCCTCCAAAGGCATGTGGTGATTAATTTAAAATTAAATCTGTTGACGTATTAGTTAGAAAAATCATATATGCAAGATAAACAAATATGTGTTTCATTGTTGTCTCTGACACGTGTTGTGTGTAAAACAAGTGTATGTTTTGTCATATATGAACAGAGTTTTTTTTCCCAAATTAATGTGGGATCATTAGGGTTTAATGCCACCAAAGGTATTCAGTGATTCTCATTATAATAAGTTTTTACATTCTGTTCATAAAGTCAGCAGTTAATGATTGATACAGCCTCATCATGTTTAGTGGATGGTTCAGTAGTTGTGTTGAATAAAACGCACTTGTTTGTGTGACAGTGGTGCACACAAACAAGAGGGAAAGAGCTGCAATAAATAAATGTCAGTGTTATGTTGAGGGAAAATTATGGTCCAACCCCTTCACTGTGGTTCTTCTGTGGTTGTCCAACACCATCTCCCTGACCCTTTGCTACCAAAATATCAACAAAACAGCGTGGATGCGGCCTGTGATGGCAACATGGCATCTGGCACCGGTGCATGCTGGGTACTCAAACCAATCAGCTCAAGTGACACTTTAAGGATGACATAGCAAATATAGAATACTTTCACTCTCTCACATTCACACACACCTCCTCATTCCTTAGTGACTGGACAGTAATGTACCATAACGTGCAACAAGGTTGTTCTGCGCCTGGTGTTTCGGATACCATCCGAGACTTTCCTAAACATTCGCAACTTCCCTTTCTATTGTGATCTGATTGGGGGCTTGAAATTCAGTTGAAAGAACAAGTTCCCTGGAAGTAGGAAATATGTATTCGAGAGACAATACCTGGGAAATTATTGACAGGGCATATTGTGCAAAGCACACGCACTGAGCGGTCATTAATCTGATTGATCCAAACCATGGGAGGGTGGCCTTGAAGAGGGCGCGGCGCTGCCTGGCAAAGACGCAGAAAGAGACGCACGTCCTCGCAGCCGTTCTGTGAATGTTTACCAAACACGGGACGCTGCCCGTGAGAGTGTCGCATGCAAGTCATCCCCGAATCGATAATTATTTCCGGAAGCTAATGCACCGGATAGATGAGGGCTAAAGGTGATAATGAGATATCAGTGGATGATGTGGAGCTGTGGGAGGTGGGTTCTGTATGCGTGGGGCCCGGCTCCAGCATTACGCCTGCTGTTCGTCACTGCGTCACGCACCAGCAGGGCCGCACACGTGTCCTCCCTCATTCTGACCGAAAGGTGACACAACCCTGAGGTCCGCCTGCCCCGCCCACCCCACACCATCATGGTGCCTGTTCCTTGAGAGTCGTGTGGCTCCTGGTACCAATCGGAGACGGCAGTGCAGAAATCCAGGAAATCGAGAAGTACAAGGCGTTTCATGAGAGCCAAAGCAGAAGTCAGTCAATGTCATGTCAGAAAAGGGGAGCTCAGGTTTGGCACCACTAGACACCTGCATTAAGGGTCATGCCAGCAGACTAGAGGGACAAACAGGATTTACATGGATCAATCGCTGGTTACTGTTTATACTGCCTCTGTTATCACTCTGGTTCTCCATTCCTGTTTGTACTGGCCATCATAAATATATTAACCCCTCTCTCACATTACTGCCAGCATATGTAATCACGTAATATCATGCCAATAATGTAATTTAATACGAGGACAAATGTAGCAGAATCATTACTCATTTCACTCTTTGTGTTATATATAATTTAAATTTATATAAAATGTAATATATATATATATAAAGAGGCTGTTGGTCACTAGTACTACAAAAAATGAAGCATACCTTTTCCTGTCTGACTTGACATGACTGTGTTATTGTGTTAGTGTACAGTATCTTCTCCAGAGAGAATCTGTTTCCCTCAAGATTCACTATAATTTTTTTTGGCAAAAAGTCCATGCTGTAAAAAGGACCTCACTACACAATAGTGTAAATTATTCTGAGTTATTCTTTCAGTCATCCATTTGTTTATTTACAGATTCCAAGAAATTTCTGTGTGAAAGGGTCAAGTCTTTTTTGGTGACAAAATGTGTAAATAAATGAATGGGGGGTTGAATGAAACAATAACTAAATAATTAAATATTATTCAGTTGGAGATTTCCCCCCTCTTTCATAATGTGATTTTGCCTCAAAAATTCAGAGCCCATGAACAAGACGAATTGCTGGTTACATACAAAGACACAAAAAGAAGGGAATTCCAACAGGAATATCTCCCCTTTTCATTCTGTGTTACAAGCTTACACCCCCCTGTTCCATACTATCTGGGTAAATGTGCTATGTGAGAAGGTGCTGTACAGCTAAAGGCAATGCTGTTTGACCAAAAAAACCTTTCTGAATATTCATATGCAGATACCAAACTGAAAAATATGACTTGTCATTCACTGAGCTGACTGCCTTTGCCTTTGCAAAATTTACTTAAGTGCTTAACGTCACAGCATTTCCCAGCATATGCGGTTATCAGGAATTAGCCACCCTAAAGCTCAGAATACTGCTGACAGAGCTGCACCTAAGAACTGAGAAATGTTTGGTTTCGTAAACCTTTCCTTTCTCCAAGCCTTTCCTTACTGTTATCACCAAGTATTTCCTGATTAAGTCAGTTTTCTATGTGAACAAACTAATGGGTGAAACTGAAAAGACCCGGACAGTACCTTTTTTGCCACAGCCACCTCTATAACAATATTTAACAATTATTTGTTTCTTCATCCATTCATTTATTTACAGATTCTGTGAAAAGTTTGCTGAAATGCTGAGTCATTTTGGTGCAGAAATCTGTAAATAAATGTGTGCTTTAATAAAAGAATAACTCAATATAATTAAAAATTATTCAGCTGAAGAGCGTGTCGCTCTTTGTTGTGGGGATTGTGGCCTCTAGAGTAATAGACCCGCAGACATGGCCAATTGCTGGTTAAGCACACAAACAAAAAGACAACATCAGTTTGACCAAGAACCCCCCGTTGCCCTCCACATCCCTCTATATTGAGTTATTGTTTTCCAAATATTTTGTCTGTAGAGGAAACAATCAATTTCCTCGCGAAGCTTCACGGCCATTACGGTAATGTGCTGCCAGGGGTCTGGGCTATGCATGGCGTGGTCTTCACCCATGGCTTGCGATGAGAAATGTCTGCGGATGATGACAACACTAAGTGGTTCCAGACACCTTGGTTTGGAGCGGGTCCTGGCTGACCGCCGCTCTGGCCGGGCAGAGTCGGCACGTGGGCCACGCCGGGCCCTGCTGGGCTGCTCGCCCGGCTCGCCCTGCTTGGACCCTGTCCTGTGCGTCTGTCTGTCTGTCTGAGACAGGATTGTGCGTATGGAAAGGCCTTAATGAAACACCCTGACCCCTTGTAGATTAAATGAGAGAATCATGTTGCCTGTCATGGTTGGATAGAGTATATGCCAGCAGTGTTTGCGTAATGGTAAGGCACAGGACTCATAAGTGAAAGGTTGCTGGTTCAAGTCCCCATTGGGGCACTGCTGTTGTACCCTTTGGCTACTTAACCCATAATTGCCCCAGTAAATATCCAGCTGGATAAATGGATAAAAATGTCATCTGCTGTATGCAAGTTCACAGAATCGGTGAAATGACAAAAATGTAATGTAATGTCTGTAGTGTGACATCCCAGGCCCGGATGCTAAGCTGAGGTCACATGCTCCATGACCTCATACCTGAATACAAGGCAGCTTCTCTGTCATTGATTTTTGCCCAGGTGCTTTGCAGTGTAAGGGACCTACCTGACCTATCATCACTGTAACCAGTCCTTAAGGGGTGGGATAGTGGGGGCAGATCTACTGTGAAAGTGTCAGCACAAAGTTTCACAAATTAAACCACTTGTGATTTGAAGGTATAGAATTTGGAAACTGCTGAACCACAACTCTCTGAAACAGTTTTTGGCACAAAAAATGTTCAGATGAGGTTTCTTGACCAACAAAAATGTTAGCATGCCTATGGCAACTGAGCAGGGTCCACACAAAAGACTACCGTAATCTTCTGAGCATAAAAGCCTTACTTCTGTAGTATGTTAAACTAAATGGGAATGTTCCACAGCACAGTGCTTGTCAATGTGTTCCTACAGTCCACACAGCATGGAATATATAATCATGCACACCTCTTTATCCATATATTTCATCAAAATAAACTGTGTGAATTGGCATGTACAGATGTCAATCTGCATGTATATTTGCACAACAGAAGATGCAATGCATAATATTCACTTGTTAACTATTAAATTGATGAATGACATTATTCAGGAGTAAAATGAGGAGACTTTGGTGGGATTAGGAATCAGACGGGCTGGAAATCCACTAATATACATGATAACAGACCCTTATATTCGGTTAAAGCTCTTAACCCCTGTCTGGGTAGTACCAGAGGACTGGCACAGTCTGGGTCGTACCAGAGGACCGGCGCGCTTTGGTGTGGCACAGAGCAGCAGTTTCTGCGAGTTTGTGTCTGCAGCGGAGCGGGGAAAACAAACAGAGCGCAGTGTCTGGTTGACAGTATGACGACAGCGCTACGCTCTGTATACTGGCCTTATCAATCACTGTGGCATTCTGTCACCCTGCGGAACAGGAATTAGGAAGCGGCCGCTGCTTTGTCTCGGATTTAATTATTTCCTTTCGGAGCCCCGAGCTCCAGTCATTCCCCCCCCGCCCCCCCGACCCCTGCCAGTGCCCCGACCCACACTCATGCAAGACGTGAAATCGCCCCGAATTACTTCACTCCCCGCCGCAGACCGACTAAGATCTTCCTAGTTCACTGAGACCGACAGATGCGTTCAATTTTTATTTTGTTTTAAAGGAGAAACAGGGCTCGAAGTGTAAACCCAAAACACGCAGCGGATTAGTGGATGTTTTCAATATTTCTCCTTTTTGCGTCACAGCCATTAAGCAATGTCAGATGAAGAACAGGGGTCCATGTTCTAATTGGTTCCCATCTTTGGCAACACAACAGAGGCAATGAGAAGAATATGCAAAGGGGAACCTACTTCGGATGTGGGGGTTTTGTTAAAAAGCAAACCGTCCCCAGCAAGGATTAGCCTTAGCCATTTGATGTTTGATATCGAAGAATACCTTACCAGTGGATGCTGAGAAATCCCAATACCTCTTGTGGTTATAAAAGGTTGTAATGTCAAACGAAGGTTACGTGAACACTGGTGGAATTGCTCAATCCGTGGTGGCAGATAACGTATTAAACATTCAAGTAGACTTAATGTGGAGCACATATGAACATGCTAATGCTGTGGTAAAGCAGCAGGCAAAGAAAAAACAAACCACAGGTGAGGTACCAGCATCCAAAAGTGAGCAGAGGGACCAGGCCTTACCATCAGACCAGATTCACGCAGCAGTCTAAAGTGATAAAATGCCCTGTGACACCAGCAGATTTCATATTAAAGTGATTTAAGTTTGGCTGGTGAGGGTTTATTCTAATGCAACTGTCGTATAAATGTCATTGGAGTGGTTGGAAATGAGGATAAAACATAACATTTTAATATTATGCGCAGGCTCTGTGTTTAATAACTATTAACCAATCAACTGTTTGGCCAATTAGACCTGAGGAATTAGTTGAAATAAAGACTAGGATTTTGAGATTCAAACAACCTCCCTACAGTAAATGGTCCAGGGAATATAAACTATAAAATACAGTCTACAGGTTAAACCTACTGCTGTCCAAGATAAACATAACCTGTATTGAGGGCTTTAACTGTTGTTCTCCTCAGTTCACTGGAACCAAAGTAAATGAACCGTGAAATCAAAAGAAAAGCATGTAGTAAAAACAGTAGGTAGTGTTCACCGCTGTACACATGCATGTGCATTTTGAAATGTGGCAAGTAAATCAATGTGAACTAGCTAATCTTGCATAGTCTTTATGCACATTTGTGAACTTCAGTTCAATGGGTAGGAAAAATGTCCAAGACTTTACGTCAGGGGGCAAAAGCAATACCAGCAGATCATTTAATTGCTGTGTCCTTTACCTGCTTTGATGACCCCCCCCCCCCCCCCCCCCCCCCGAGGGTATGAAACAATGAATGCCATCATTTAATCAAGGAAGACGATCTGATAGTGTGCCATGCCATGACCATCTAAACACTACGCTCAACAATCCCACCCTTGGGCTGGCTCAAGTTGTAATCAGACCAAATTGCTCCTTCAGTCCAGCCACATAACATTGCGTCCATAGCGCATTTCACATACTTGCGTGCTAAATAAATCTAGCTCCAAATGACATGGATGCCGGGGCTCCAAAGCTCTTCCTTAATAGTACCGTTTTGCATATGTGATTGGTTCAAGGTGCGGGAGTCCCTCGTGATCTCATAATTTAACGGTATTGTTATGTAGTTACTATTACGACGACGCTGCAGGGCGTCCCGAGCGGGTCACAACCTCGACCTTCAAATGGAGCAAAAGCAGCCGGAAGAAAGCAGAAAATTAAGAACTAGAAGATAAAGAAAATGAAAACGGGGCCGCCACATGTGCTCACACACAAGAAAAGTATGACTTTGGTTAATATAATAATTCTCTGTGCCTGTATCACTTTCCGTGTACGGTGTGCTGAATACGCACGAACAGAAAAGCGAGGGGACGTAGGTAGTTTAGCTAGCTGTTTAGCCTACCGAATTGCTGCCTCCACAGGTAGGTTGGTATAATTTTCGTTAATTTTTCATTTTACGTTTCGTTGAGTTAAAATAAGTTTGGTAATAGTGTGCAAAGCAAAGTATCGGCGCCGTGGAAGGCGTTACAGACGCGACGAGAAAAAGTACATAAACAGCTGGTTAGCTGAAACCTATACCACGCCAACGCGCTCCCGTTCAAATGTGACCGTTAGGCCTTTAGCGCATCCAAAATGCTGGCTCTTATGGTATGTGTAAGCTTCCCTGCAACAACAGACCAACTCTTAATCATATAGCCGAACATGTAATGAAGCAGTTATTCGTATAGTCGCGATATTTTGTGATTCTTCAGGTTTAAATTTCTGATATTACCGAAATTAGCTCTTTGAATTTATGGTTAGCAAGCTAATAAGGGGCTGGCCAGCAGGGGGCGCTATAGCTCGTTAGCCGTTCTCCTGCTTTGGGAGTTGCACTAGCCAGTATGGCTAAATTCACATTTACGTTTAAGAATAATTGTAGTCATGCATTCTACAATCAATGTCAAGTGCTAGGCAAACACGACTGGCTAGTAAGCTGATATGTACGTTTCCTTCCAACGCTTACAGGGTGTACTTTTAGTATTTGAACTACTACCCTAAACAACAATCTGAGTGGTGTATCTTGCTTTGACTTACTTTGAACTTTGAAGACTTGAATTTGTACTCACGAATGTCTGTCAATATATTGATATTTGTCTTTTTTATGTGTACTGTATGTGTGTGTGTGTGTGTGTGTGTGTGTTATGATGCTGTTGTATACAGACAAAATAACCCCCACCTCCTGGCCACCACACTCTGGTCCCCCAAAAAGCAGAGCTTTGACCTCATCTGAAACACACAACTGATTTCATGTGACCATTCACCCCATAACAGTATAGTAAATTACATTAGATACTTGCAGCTCATACATACGTGTGATTTGTGTAATCCCCTCTGGTCAACAAAATAAGGGAAGAATACATGCCATTGCCAGTTAAACAGTAGCTTTTAAGTTCTCAATATATCAGTTTAAATCCCAGTTAACCTCAATTTGTTGCCTGGACTATATTTTATAACATTGAGACAGACCCGTTTGTTGTTTCACGGTACTTTCCCAAAAGTTGGTAATGGGGACCCATGGTGTATGTTGGTTTTCTTTCCATCTGAGCCCCTTATTAATAAAGTTCGATTGTGCAGTTACATATAATACATATAGTTACGGATTGTTGAAAATGTGCTTAGGAGGATACAGGTTAAGAGGTTACTTACAGTCATTCATACTTACATTCAAGTTACTTGTAAATAAATTAGCAATATGGACAGGTATACATCTTTATAAATGAAGAGAAAATAGCTTTAGATTAATCAGAGGACAGGTAATTGAACGACTAATTAGATCTGAGACTGTAATATCGATTTTTGAGGGGCAGAAATGGCCAAACCACGCTGAACAAACATTATCTATAATTGCTCAAATCCACATCTAACAGCGCAGCTCTTTTGCAGCTAACACATAGCGGTATATAGAGGTGTCAACTAAGGATTCTTAGTTCAGTTACTTTACGGGAAATTTGGAACGAATCCCAGAACAGAAAGTGGAACTCCAAAACTTAAAAACCAACGATCCGAACGGGAGTGTTTGCTACAAGCACACGAACTGCTGAATCTTGTATCTTATTAGTGAAAACAAAATTACGATGTGGTTACTGCAGAATAATTTAATATAACCGAGAGCGCTAAATCCCTTGGCTGACATAGCCTATATCCGATATATGTATGCATGTAGGTGGTCAGTGAGGAGTAAAGGTCGTCTACCCGAGACATGGTTGGTTATGCTCTGAACCTTCCCTCAGCTTTCACATTTTTATCTATGTTCCTAAAAGGAATGTATCGAACTCCTAACCCTCCGGCTATGAGTAACCTGACACAGATTGAACGCTTTCACTTTTCTGGTAAGAGCCATATCTCACACCTTGCTACGACAGAAACCTTTTTATTTTATATGTTTATTTTAGAGGTTCCTATCAGGTGCATGCTAACTTTGCGGGGAATTACTGATGTGCAAAGTGATCTGTTAAGATTATTTAGTATATTGACGCTATATGGATTGAAGAAAGAATCTGACTTAGCCCAAGTCTTTCCAGTCATAGTTGCCAAAATAAGCAGCGCGGGGTGCCGTTTTTGCGTCCGGGTCCCTGTATGGAAATGACATCTCCGAAGGGTACGTGACAGCGGCGAAGAGCGGAGCTTTGTCAGCGCAGAATGCGCATAGTTCAAAATCTGCAGGCAAGGCGCCAAGTGTGTGCGGTCCGCAGCCAGGAGCGCGCCGCCGAGCGCCAAGACCGGGAGGGGAGGGCGCTGTCACGACTCCGCGGATGTCTAGCCCTTTTCTCACACCGCTATAAACTTGGGCCGAGCCAATTACGCGAGTGACATCACTGCGAGCGGAATACAAGGTGGAGAACAAAACAGGAGGTCCGTTTCCAAAGGGGAGATTTAGCGAGGCACCAGATGTCAGACGCGCAACTCCGCAGGTGCAGAGAAAGCGAACGGGTGGTATTTTTAGGATGCAGAAATCACCTGTCGAAGATGCCAACTTCCTCTCCAGATATTTCTTTTGGTAAGAACGGGATTTACTTCGACGGTGTGCAGGTGCCGGAGTCGTTGACATGTGAAAGAATGCGAGTGTTTAAATGTCATCTTTGCTGTTCACGTCCAGAAGTGCGTTTAGCTTATGACATAAAATCGTGCACTCAGTCGCTAGGTTTTTAAATTGCAGTTGGGCACGTGTTGATATGCGGATACAGTGTAGCCAGTTTGTTTTAGGTTCACAGGTTTCGTTCACATGCCTTAAACTCTGTATAACAGTGTGTTCTTTACATAAAAATTCCGTTCCTATCATATCATTTCAGAAAGTTAAAAAGGAAGAAAACCCTTCTGAATAAACCTGTTGAACATTTGTACCCATATGGCTGGGTGCAGCTGTTCTGAATGAATGACATGTATACTGTGTTTTTTTGTTTTGTTAGCCAATGTCTATATAGTTCTACAGTCTTGGTTTGAAAAGCACTCCTTGTATTATCTGCACATTACAACATGCAACTTGACTTGAGACCCCAGATGTGTTAATGGAGAGTCACATTTACAGTTTCCAAAATTTAAATTAATTTATTGTACCTCTCAGTAATATGGAAAATGCACGGATGCTTCATTAATATTGCATAACATTTTTCTACAAACCTGTGTAAAGTATGTGCTAAGTGTGCAAAACATAATTTCACAGCTCTGTGTTGGGCCTGTTGAATGAAATGTGACTTCCTCTTGTTGTGGTAATGAAATGTTTGTGAATAATGTTTCACTTTTGACCTGACCAACTGTGGTTTCATTTTGTTTTAGGTGGACATCACCAATTTTGAGAAAGGGTTTCAAACAGAAATTAGAGCTTTCAGATGTGTATAAAGTTCCTTCTTTTGATACGGCAGACCATCTCTCTGAACGGCTGGAAAGGTGCGTTATAATTTTATAACTTGTATTTTTTCACTGACTACATTACACATTTTGTTTTGTGAAACGTTTGTAGATGTCCATTGTACACTTAGTTTCAAGGAGCAACCCAAGTTAATCAATTAGGCTACCTGTTATTTGGCATAGCTTTATAAACAGAAAATGCCAAAATCCAGTTATCCAGTTCATATTCCAGGTGCCAGTCAATCACACTTACACAAAACACTATGTGAAATTATGGATATTGCAATGTTAAAACTGTCTTCTCAGAAATGTGTTTTGGAAATTGGATGTAAATACAGATACATGCAAATTGCATGGCTGTTAAAAGACACCATGTCTCTATGAGAAAATGGCACCCAGGGAAAGTTTTTGGCCTGATGTACCGGGTTTTGATATGTCATCGTTGTATAGACTTTGTGTGTGCTTGGCATGTGCAACTTAACACCTTCCTTTGGAGAGTTCATTTTTATGCATTAACTTAACACAACTTTAAGTTTGCCTGTGAGTTCAAGATAGATGTGTGAATTTCACAGTGAATTCTGGTACCCTATTAAGTTATCATTCTTCTTATTTTTATACTGTAATGCTGAAGAAAGCAAAAGGCTTTTGCACATAGCTCAAAGGCTAAGTCAGGTGAATCAAATCCACTGCAGGTGGATTGTGAGTTCTGGGGCAAGAAAGCACAATGATAATTCCACCTCTATTCAGTCAAGAACTCATCAGCTTCATTTGGCTCTCAGATCAAACAACAAATACTGAAGATTCTGAATGTCTGGGGGTTCATTTATGTACGGTTTCCACAGACACAGTGTGATGATCTTTGAGATGTTTGTCTCGCCACTCTTTCTGTGGCAAATGTGCTGGGAGATGGAGGGCATAGAGGCAGAAAAGTTTGGAAATTAAGAGAGAACTGGTTCCTGATTGCCCTTTAACACTGTTTACTGAAACAATCTGTACTGCCTCAGGTTGTGAATAACAAGTCACTTGTTTTGACCTTCAGGCCACCAGTGTATTTCCAGCGACTGTACAGTAATCCTCACTGTAACAGGTATTTCGAGAAACGCTACCCTAACCTCAAATATGGGACGGCATTTTGAAGTGGGCTGCTTTGGACCATGACGCACACGTTCAGAACAAACGCAAGAGGCTTCTGCCCCTCCTGCTGTTTGAGTTTGCTGAGGTTTAAAAGAGAGTAAATTTTGCGCTTTGAGGTGAAGAATTTTTTTTGTTTTGTTTTCATTTTCAATGTTTAAACTGAATCTCAGGCCACCCCTAAATGTTTTCTCAGTACAGAAGCAACCGTGGCAAAGCCACACACCAGAGGTCCCGCAAGCCCTTACTTGACCGTTATTTGTGTTTTTCTCTCAAGATCCCAGCGGTACTCTAAACGAGCATAAAACGTGACCTTTTAAACCACCAGCCTCCCGGAGGGTGATATGTGGTTTGGCCATTTTTAACCAGCCAAACTGAGGTCTGCAGGGACTTTGAACTTTAATTCAATGCAGCAGGTTGGTGACGGTTTTCAATGGCCCAGGTCTCAGCGCGCTGTTTAATGAGCTCGCCGAATCTCCCTGGTTATACACGAGCGCGGCAAACAATGTGAGCGGAGACAGGCCATCCTTTTACGGTCAGCGACGCGGGCCTGACGGTTTTTGTTTCGGTCTCCGGCAGAGAATGGGACAGAGAGCTCGCTTCCTCCAAGAAAAAACCCAGACTTTTCATCGCTCTGGGGCGATGCTTCTTCTGGCCTTTCGCGTTTTACGGACTCCTGCTGTACTTTGGGGTAAGTTGCCGCCACTCTTACCAAACCGTATGTTCAAGTCAAAGTCAGAGTGAGGGCTGAATCGCCTGACCACCTGTCAGGTACTGCTTATTGGGGGGGTCATTGCAGCATCTGCTCTGACAGAGATGGCAGTGTGGCTCAGTGCTTCAGGAGCTGATGTGTGCATGAGCAAGGTGCTTGCCTGGAATGGCTCCATCTGCCTGGAAAACAAATTATGTCAATGTAATATTGAGCTGAACCTCAAGGAGACAGAGTAATTGCGCTTAAAAATTGGTAAGATAGGCCTATTCATCAAGTGCGGCCGTTTGTTATATTCAATTTCAGGTTTAGTTTGAGAGGAACGGCTGTGCTGTGGCTGGGTTGATTTGAGTATGAAAACAGGCAAACTGCATTTGACACGTAGTTGCAATTAAGACGGTCACCTTAAGTAACGGGTCACCAGTGTATCACACTGACCTCATTTGCTCCGATTTCATGACTTTTGTTCTGGTTTCAGTCACCAAAAAAACAAAAAAACAGGGAATGCAATAGGCTGGACAGATTCATAAAAGTAACAGTTGTCATTACTGTTAATCGGTGCTGAAACATAAACACTGAATGTGCAACTGCTAAAACAGTGACAATGTAATGCTATTGATAAAATGTGTGGGCAGCACCAGTGGTATAGTAGTAGTAAGTTGTAGTATAGTAGTGAGCGTTGTCCAGCAGGCAGTCTTTCTCATGTGCACTGTGGTTATTACATGTGTGCAGTGATGATAGCAAAGCGATTTATTGCCCTACCATGAATGTGTCAGAATAGGGTCGTCAGACCCATGCTGTTTCCAGCACAGAGAAAATGCTGCAGCAGATTCCACTATCCTTTGGAATTCCATTATAGTCATTAAGGACTGACATGAGAAATGATCCAAGTGTTATTATACTGACCGATATTTATAATGATGTACAGTATCTTGTATGTTACGAATAAGTTATTAATATGATTACAGATTAGGCCTACTTATACATAAGTACATGAATGTGGATAAGTGGGAAGTGAGTAAAGCATGGGCCTATCCCCACCATTACAGGCAGAATCACTGTAAATTGAGCCCAATAAAGAAAAACTCTCCCTGTTTGTACTGGAGCATTCCCAAGTTTTCTGTTGAAATGGAGTGTTACCTGGCTCGCAGGCCAGCTTCTGCAGCTCCTGCAATGTGGGCAGCGGTGTGAAGTTAAGGGCGTGGGAGAAACTGAGCCGAGGGTTCAGTTTCAGGAACAGGGTGGGTTACTGATGCTGTTCCACTGGGCAGGACAATGAGGCTGAGCTGCCTCAGTCAGTATCCAGCTCTGCATAGAAGTGATGTGAATATACAGATAATGAGGCTCTAATACTTAGTTATGGATCAAGCTACAGTTTCAGTGAATCCTGCGAGGCACACGTCTGTACGTTAGCAACGTTGTATATTTTCACATTTCAAAAGATTTCATAATGAGAAAATGACAGTCCTGTCATTGGTTTACAGTGTATGTAGATAGGGTTGATGTACACTAGGGTCCAAACTTATTGGGACACCTGGGCATTTTATGGTTAAGTGTGGATGTGTCCATGTAGCTATTAGTTTTATCACTCGAACCTAATTTATGGTGTGGCGAAAACAGTTACATGTTTTGGCAACTATTAACATTTTCAAAACATGTCTTTATGCGGCTGGTACACGATTGCCTGATGACTACCCTTATTTCCAACATTTTAATAATATGTATGACATTAATTTTACCAAACAAACTGACAATAACATTAACCATGTTCCATGACATTAACTTAATTTTAAAAGGTACTTACATACTTATTGAGTGCAGACAAGTGAACAAAGATGACCATCACTTCAATTAGGCCTGATTGAACGTTGCCCCGCCCCCTAATTGAACACTCATACTGAAGCCTATATAAACCTAACAAGGTCACAGAAGATGAAGCTGAAATTGACATTGACATAAATATGATTTTCCCAATGTCTGATGGAATATGCAGCAAAAATATTGTGGGTTTTCAGAAAAAAAAAGTGTGTGTCCCAATAATTTTGGACCCCAGTGTATATGTAGGGATGATGTGCCTACACTGATGTGTATTTAGGGAATGGGTTTGAAGCGAGGATGTGTATGTAGGGGCGATGGGTACACCCTGTGCTCTGTGGGTCACCCCTAAAACGTTTTCTGCGCGGTGCTGCAGGAGGCTTCAAAGACAGTGCAGCCCCAGCTGCTGGGCCGCATCATCGCCTCGTTCGACCCCTTCCACGCGCCAGAGCGGCAGCAGGGCTATTACCTGGCGCTGGGGCTCTGTCTCCTCTTCACAGCCCGCTTCCTGCTGCTGCAGCCGGCCATCTTCGGCCTGCACCACCTGGGAATGCAAATCAGGATAGCGCTCTTCAGCCTCATCTATAAGAAGGTGACTGCCTCTCCCCCTCACTCCATGGCACACCTTTGTACCATAACTTTCAAACCGGAAAGCCTTGGCTTCTGTTTTGCTTTATTTCTGAAAGCTGACTGCGTTTCACGTGACCTCCAACGTCACTCTCTTGTCTCCAGACTTTAAAGCTCTCCAGCCGAGTCCTGGACAAGATCAGCACGGGTCAGCTGGTCAGTCTGATGTCCGCACACTTGAACAAGCTGGACGAGGTAAATTGTCTCTTGCACATCACTTTTCTTGTCCCATGTTAAAAAATGTGCACGTAAAATGCAACATATACACAGTAGCTACTGTACAGAAGACTGTCAAAGCTTGATATAATTCCATACAGACCTCCATAGCATTTACATGTGTATTATGAAGTAATCTACAGGTGCAAGTTGCATTTCCCCATACAGGATATGCTGTGTATAAATGCAGGGTTTCAGTATAAGAGACCCTGTAACAGGCAGGAGATAATCTGCAAAAGTTCAACAAAAATGTTATTCATAAGCACTTTGCCACAGTAAACTGGGACTCAACTAGTTATGCTGAGGATCAAGCTTTCAGGATCCCCAAATAGCAAGGAAAATTAATTGGAAAAGCCAGTCATCTGGTGGAAAAAGCTGTGGTGGACAATCCAAAATCCAGGTCAGGGGCTGAAATTCGAGCTCATGCTTTTTATCAAGTCCCCAGAGTCAAAAACCAAAAACTTCATAACTACTTCAGCACACAAAATCACCTCTACTCCAGGCACCGCTCAAGAGAGACCTGCTTAAGTACACTATTTGTCAGATTACTGATGGAGTTCTCCATTCACATGGGAAGTGGAGTTTTTCTCTATGAATGTTGTCTCTGATCAAGAAATGGCTGTGTAATTTTAACCGGAAAGGGGTCTTGTAGTGTGCTGCCCCTCCAAGTATGTTATGACACATGAAATTTCACATGTGCACTGTTACATAATGTGTGACAAAAGGAAGCTTAGTGCACTAAGTGGAAGGGCACATTAACTTGTATGTGTGCTTCACCCACAAGACGGTTGACTAGCAGTAAGAATCTGATATGAGACCATCAGCTGGCGTAAATTGACCGGGCTGATGCGATATTACGCATTATAAAACACAGTGCTGCCAGGCAAGCGCAGAGCTGATCTTTGAAGTGGTTTGGGAAAGTCGAGCAGCAGTGTTGAATGTCGATACAGTTCGCAGCTGCTCGGAAGCAATTATCACCCGCGCGTCACTCCACGTGTGCAGCGCGGTGTCTAGCAGGGTTCCCCAGCTGTTGCGTGCTCGGCCACACGACTCGCACAATCGGGACACGGTTCTGACTGTGCCACCACTGTGTGTATGCCATGTGTTTTTGCAATGGGGTGTTGTGCAGCTAATGTGAATAACCAGAAAACGTTCAGACCCAGTGTCTCTCCCGCATGCACTGCGGGGAAAAAAGGAGAGACAGAGTAAATGCCCTCATATTGTGTGTTCACTCTGAAGAATAGCTGTTTGTTGTGAGTGTGATTATGTCATTAGCATTTCAGTGCAGGACAGACCTCCTTCAGGACTGCTGAGTGTTATCAGCTTGTTTTACGGAGCGTGTACACAAACCATGGGCATTCACTCTGGTTTTGGGTTTAGTTTATACTCCAGCAGGCTGCCTGGTAGATAGGTGGGCTTTGCCTCGCGCTGGCACACTCCTGTTGGGTGTGTCTGCAGTGATGTCTGATGTGATAATGATCCTCGGTGTTTGGCAGAACCTGGCGGAGCCGTGTAATGTAATAACTACCCGCTGTGCTTGGCAGAGCCTGGGTCTGGCCCACTTCGTGTGGATCACGCCCCTGCAGTGCATTCTGTGCGTGGGGCTGATCTGGGAGCTGATCGAGGCCTCGGCCTTCTGCACCCTGGCCGCGCTCACCCTGCTGGCCATCGTGCAGGCCTGCCTGTCTCAGAAGATGGGACCCTACAGGTACGGCCCTTCCGCTCGCGCTGATCGCTCATGTAGAAAACACACCTCTACCGTCAGGATCTCATTGGATGTCTGCCTGTAAAAAATGCATGGGGCTGTTTTCTTTAGATGCTTGTTGCTGTCAAAAGGATGTTGAGGCCTTCAGCATCATTTGTTTGTCGAGGAAGTGTTGAAAAAGGGGTTGCTTGTACAGTACACATGCCTTGCACATTCATGAATGGGGGAAATGGTTTTTAGAGGTGTTTTGATGCTCACCTCCAATGTACAAGTCCATTCATAAGGGTTTCACTGCATTTTGTCAAAAGGCATCCAGGGTGGGAAAATAAGTGTCTGGGTGGACATACAAATCATTGGTTTATCTGTCTCGATTTGGCCATTTACTTTTGTGTGTGGGCCTAGTGCATGGCCACTATGTTCAGATATGTTCAGAAATGAATTTCAAGCTTTCAGGTTTTTTTTCCCCCCAGAGATTGGCTGCAGGTGCCCTTTAACCAGTTTTTTTTTTCCCCTCCCTCAGGACGAAGAGGGCAAAGATGATCAGTCAGAGACTGGCTCTCACCTCTGAGATTGTAGAAAACATTCACTCAGTAAAAGCCTACGGCTGGGAGGAGATCATGGAGACCATCATCAAAAACATAAGACAGTAAGATCAAACAGCATCAGACTTTTGTGCTTCTGTGTAGCGTTTCTACCCAGGGACACCTTGAATGAGCCTAAAGAAACACTGAAGCAATTAGATAGCGGAAATACCATTACCAAAAAGTACATGATTAACTTCCAGATCATCAGAGACAGTTAAAACATATTTATCAATCCATCCCTTGAATAAAAGCCCATCCCCCTGGGCTTTTATTCAAGCATGTAGCGACCTGACTGGACCACTCATTGGCCACAGTAAACCAGTGTAGCTTCTGAAAGTGCCTATGGTGTGAAATTGGTGGTTGGGGGCTCGATGTGTGAAACGGGAATGTCGGGTCGGCAGGGACGAGATGACGCTGACCAGGAAGATCGGCTCGCTGCGGTACTTCTACAGCGCGGCCTACTTCTACTCGGCCTTCCTGGTGATCGTGGCGGCCATCGTGCCCTTCGCCCTCAGCAAGGGCATCATCCTTCGGCGCATCTTCACCACGCTGTCCTACTGCATGGTGCTGCGCATGACCCTCACGCGCCAGTTCCCCAACTCCATCCAGATGTGGTACGACACCGTGGCGCTCATCAACAAGATCGAGGTAGGGCCCGCCGGGCACCGCGCCGTGATTCCCCTCTCGTCCAGGGCGGTTTAGCCAGGTTTGAGGCAAAAATGCAGTTGCGTTGCGTGACAACCTGTCACTGCTGCATCCTCCACCACAACTTTTTACTTGCTATGTGGTCAGCCATTTTGGTTTGAGTTGAGTTCTGCCCACCCTGACTCTGTTGGTGGCCTTGTGGCCCCTTGAGCTACTTATTTCCAGTATAGACAAGCAATTTTTAAATATTTCAGAATGTCCTAAAAAACACTACAGTATTTGCTTCAGGTTTTTGCTTTTGACAGCAGACATACAGAGAATCTGTTGCGTGAACACAGGCTGCCGTGCTCATATCAGCAGTTTAATTAATACAAATCGTTCTTATCAATCTTATAGCCTAAAGGTTCCATTCTTTCACTGAACCCTAAAATCAGCAGCCCTCACTTCTCTTAATGAATAGAAAATTGTGATTTTGCACATGAATGAATGTTTTTTTTTTCAGGATTGGAAGTGGTGTGTATACATCAAACCAAGTGGGCTTTTGTCAAACCAAGGTGTCAAAATGATGTCAGAAAACTTTTAGTCATAAATCTGTTCAGGCTTAAATCAGTCTCAAACAACCTGATGATCTGTGCTATTTGGCTGGTTAGTCGAGAATTGGACTGGCTCTGGCTAATCTGCAAGAATAAGCACAGTCATTGAATTACTTAGAGTACAGTGGTCTAGTGACTTCAGACTGTTTCACAGGTTGTCATAGTTGGCCCAGGGTGACCAGAGGCACTCATAAGGACACGGTTCTGAGAGGCATACTTTATTTGAATTGACTGTTCTCTGTCTGTCAGATGTACTCTCTATCCTACCATTCATTCCAAAGTCCGTACACTTTGAAAGGAGGGTTAGAGGGTGTTCTTTTTGATTGTCCCTTAATGTCATTGTAGCATTGTCAGCACGTTCTTACCCACTGGCTCTGCCTTAGACATCCCATTGACCATGGTTTATGTCAATTGTGTGTTCTAGGAATATCTCACCAAAGAGGAGTACAAAGTGTTGGAGCTGAACCCCAACACCACAGAGGTGGAGCTGGTGAACGTGACTGCTTCCTGGGATGAGGTGAATGTCTGAGCTGAAGCCATGCGCATATTAACACCTGTTAGATGAGGAACGAGGCGGCATATTATTATCAACAGTACTAATAACGTTATTGGAATATTCAAGCATGAGAACACTCTTGATTTACCTGGGACAGTATTCAGCTTTTTAATTAAGGACACCCATACAAAAATGTGTTGAATATATTTGAGAATAATTTTTTTGCTCAATCAAGATATTTAAAATATGTAAATTATTGCATTTTTGGTATATTGCAACATATTTCTGATTAGCCTTTATATTGCAAATATATTGTATGTAAAATATTTCTTGGGCTGAACACCGTATTTCTGAATATATTGCAATATATTTCTTTCTGTATCGGCAAATGAAGGGAAGTTGTGCTTTGGCATCAGTATCCATAAAGGAGCACCCACCCAACCTGCATTAGGTAACTGAGTTTCAGTTTTCTGCCCGAAAGTCTGAGTGAATCGCAGACGCCACAACCAGCCATCGCTTACACAGGGCTTGAAAAATGTAATCTGTTATTTACGTAAAGAAGGGCGGTGTCACAGAGCTGGCAGGAAAACACAGGGTCTGATTATTCAAATACTCCATCTCGAGAGTCACGGAACGCTCAGCTATCAAGTTATTTGAAATCCAATTTGAAACGCTTCCTTGTTACAGACAGTTGAACTTACTGTAGCTGACCACTGAAAGTTCACATCCATGTTTTGGGTGCTTTATAGACAAAGCTTTAGCCGCTGTTTTCTCTGTCATCGATGGGTTGTTTAGCCTGAGTCCAACCTGTTGCTTGCTTTTCGCTGGATCATTAGAGTGTGTTTATTTTTACAACATGCTGGGATTGGCTGTTTGCTGTTAGCAGGGGGAGGAGTGGGCATGGTTTGGTTGTAGGGGGCTCTGTGCCGTGTTTTTCTCTGAGACTTTGTTTAGGGACATTTGAATATGTTTGGCCTTGGAATCTGACTAATGTAGAGGGGTGACTCATTTAATGGTCCTGGGCTAAATGACTGAGCCACAAGGTTTACTTCTTGTGTTCACCAATGTGTTTCTTGTGAAAATGTAGGAATGCTACGCTGGATGCTTGTGCATCCAAAGATGAGGTGTTTTATCCAGGAGTGCGATAAGATCTCTCTCACACTGCCTCCTGCATTCTCCTCTCTCACACTGCCTCCTGCATTCTCCTCTCTCTCTCCTCTCTCTTTCTCTCATTACCTCTCCTTCCCTCTCTCTCCGTCTCTCTCTCCCCACTGAAAGAGGAAAGCTCTCTCTGTAATCCAGTAAAGCACAGGTGCTGTTGGTGAAACAAATATAAACGTGAAGCTTGATTAAATTGCCTTAAATTCAGCTGTTACAAATCGGAACATTGCGACCAACAAACAGCTGTTTCTTCAAAAAACAAAAAAAAACTCAATGTCCCCCTGCTGGAGGAATTCACTTGAGAATCGGGGTTACAGAGTACGAGTTCCCTCTGCGGTATAATTAAAGTCATGTACAGCCAATGACAACAACATGCTGCAGACCACAAAGACCGACTCGGCCCCCTCTCTGCCTTTCAGGGAATAGGGAAACTGTTTGAGAAGATCACGCAGGAGAACAAAGAGAGAGCACACCCTAACGGAGACGCAGGCCTCTTCTTCACCAACCTGTACGTCACGCCCGTGCTGAAGAACATCAGCCTGCACCTGGAGAAGGGGAAGATGCTGGCCGTGGCCGGCTCCACCGGGTCAGGCAAGGTACTCACACCTGTACCAATAGGTAGAATACGTAAGTGCATTGGTGTAAGTTGAAGGGTATATTGACAGAGGCGGCGATTTTTTCATTTCTATTTGCAGTCCTGGTGCTATTGTTAAATGGCACCAAATGGTTCTATGATCAGAATAAATTCCAGGTAAAGTGTTTCTTTGAATATGCATGCACATACCCATGTTGTTAGCAGTTCACATCGCCGACATAACACTTTACCTGGGGTTTGTTATCTGCTGTTACAGTAACTTCAAAATAATTTGAAGGTCCATTTAGATCTGCATTTTCAGACATAACTGCAGGGTTCTATAAACAGCAGTGGGCAGCAGCTCTATAAACAGGGTGGCAGTGTAGCATAGTGGTGAGTAGCACGGCTCATAACTGAAAGGTTGCCGGTTTGATTCCCCGCTGGGGCACTACTGCTGTACCCTTGGGCAAGGTACTTAACCCTGAATTGCCTCAGTAAATATACAGCTGTATAAATGGGTAACATGTAAGTAATTGTAGCTTATGTCGCTGTCTGGATAAGAGCGTCTGCTAAATTCCAACAATGTAATGTAATGTAACAGCACAAGGTGCTGTTTAGATTCTCTTGAATCCCTAACTCACTCCCTCGCTCACTCCCCCTCTCCTCCCCTTCCTCTGTGGCAGAGTTCCCTCCTGATGATGATCCTGGGAGAGCTGGTTCCCTCCGAGGGGAAGGTCAAGCACAGCGGCCGGGTCTCCTTCTCCCCCCAGACCTCCTGGATCGTGCCGGGCACCATCCGGGATAACATTGTCTTCGGCCTGACGTATGATGAGTACCGCTACACCAGCGTCATCAAGGCCTGCCAGCTTGAAGAGGTGTGCCATCGTCACCGCTAACTACAAGGACATTCTCTCTCTCCCTCTCTCCCCCTCCTTTTCCCTTTCACTACTCACCCCCTGCCGTTCAGCCCCTGTGTTACCGTCCTTTTGGTCACCTTATTTAGACACACTTAGAGCAACCAAGTAAGATGTATTATTAAGAAGATTCTAGACATAAATGTCCTCTACTAACTTCCCCAAAAGAAAAACTAAAATCAGAAGCTAAAATGCAGAAAGTAAAACTAAAGTACAGAAACTAAAACAACTTCCCTATGAATAACCACACTGCCCCTAGTGATTTACTGTCTACAGAAAGACATTTCAGAGAGCATCTAATCTGAAGAACTGGCAACACTGTACAGCTCATAATCCTTTGTGTGGTGCAGGGGTGTTTCATGTTACACCGATTTAGTGAATTCAGCACAGCACCCCTCCGCCCCTTACACCCCCCTAGTTCTTTGGCGAGTGTGAGGGAACGGGCCCGATATTCCCACCAGGGTTGGCCGTGATGAGTGAAGGCCGTCTCGTTCAGCGGAAACCGGACACTCCTCAGGGAAGGCTGTCCGAGTTCTGTTCTGGAGCCTGGCTCCTTTGAAGTGGGAGGCCTCTTATGACATAACGAATCTGAACGGGCGCGGCCTTGAAGGTGGCGTTCCGGCTCGCGGCTTGTGTGGGCGCCGCCGACAACCTGCGCGCTTCCCTCGGGCCGCTGGGTTCTCCGGGTCCTGTTTGACCAAAAACACAGAGGCTGTTGCCAAAGCAAACACCGGCAGCGAGGAGCATCGCCAAATAAATGTTAAAAACATTCTGCTTTTTCTGCGGAACAACAAATAATGTCAAATGTTTGCATTAGAAGCTGTGATTGGAACAACAGTTGAAAAGAACTGCATAACAATTGACCTAAGAAGCCCTATTTGCTCAGCCCATAGTTGCAAACGCCTGTGGAATTCTTCTATTATGACTTAACTGTCCTCATTTGCAACTGTGTCTGCATTGGTAGATAGTGGTCAGACACATGTGCTTGGTTGTTTCTGTGTTTTACTTTGCTACTTGTGAAGTCTGTCGTTAGCATCCGGAGGTCACAGGGGGGTGACCCCATTTGAGCAGCAGCCTGCACTCTGGACCAATCAGCCTGCAGTAATGATGACGTGGGAAGTGTGCTCCAACAGGCACTATGTTGGGGAAGTATACTGTGTAAAATCTGAAGCCCCTTGACAAAAGGCTTTCATAGCGTTTGAGTAGTACACTCTGTGAGGAATGCAGCAGATAGCACTGTCTTTTGTTTTTGCTGTTCCTGTTGTAATAATGTGTTGCTGGAACGTTTTATTCTTCTGAATGCTTTCCCCAATGGACTTCTGCAGGTGAAAAGGTATGAGTTTGTGTCATCCCACACAACCACTCTCCTGCATATCGCTGTTGCAGTCCCATCCTGCCTTGCAGCGTTTCACACAGACCAGAGTGGTGCTGCGGTCACCCAAGGTGCACCGCAGCAAAAATCAATGCATTTTGCATGCAACAACCATGTGATGCGCTGTCTTATCTTTCTAAGCCCTAGCATTTAGTTAACTTCACTCTGCTTGCTTTTACATATGTAGGCATCGGACATACATGTGTATGTTTGGTGTTGTCAGTGCACGTATGGATTTTACATTACAGTGTGTTCAGTTTTGTTGGTGTGCGTGTGTGTAAATGTAGATTAGTCAGAGAGGTATGCATCAGTAGGATATATAACCAGCCCCACTCTTCTTTATGGCATTGTAGCAAATAATGCATTTTTATCATTAGTCACTCCTATTAGATAAGGACCAATATGACCAATATTAATTATGAGGGTAATATACATCTTTTGCACAGCTCATTTTAGTGCTGGTCATTGTAGGGGGAAGCAGCCCATATTCTTAGAGTGCCACAATCCTACTGATGTTGTTGTTACTGTAAATACTACAATACTAAAAGGGTTTAGTTTGAACCAAAACCATACAAATGAAATCTAATATTTTACAGATTTGACTTTGACTCCACTTTGATCCCATTAGGGCTGACAGGCTGCTCACAGGAAACCCTCACTAATTTGTTGAAGTTTTTGTCTTCTCTTCCAGGACCTCGCACTGCTGCCAGACAAAGACAAAACCCCCCTGATGGAGGGAGGGGTGACCCTCAGCGGGGGACAGAGGGCACGCATTGGTCTGGCCAGGTAGGGCACACCTCATTGTCTCAATTCTTCACTTCCCAAGTTACTTGTACAAAGCAAGTATTTATAAATATATATATGCATTCTGGCAAGAGCTTCAGTAGCTAATAATATTGGTATTAGTATGACAAATTGTGATTTACAAGTGGTTTCCTAGTTTAACAAGACTTTCCTGCAACTCTTTGGAAAGACTGTATTTGATTGTAATGAGAATATACCACACAGTGACTATGGCTTTTCTGCTAGTACTAGCATTGTACTATGTAGTAGTGGACCAGGGCTTTCCCACGACACAGCTCAAACGAATTGTATATGTGCAGATTCAGGTAAATTTGTATGAAGGGATATAATGGCCATACGGTCACATCTATAGTGTGCTGGTGACAGATTACCCACAGTGCTTTGCAGTATGCTAAAATGAACAGATAGACTAGGTATGATGAAGTAGGAATTCCAGACAGAACAGACAAACAGCAAGAAGTATTATTATAGGTATAGGGAGGTGAAAAAATAGAGTAAAAGGGCAAATTAGCCCAAATTGTTTCTTTTCTCTAGCAACCAGAGTAAGCTGTATCTGTGTTTGAGTATAAATAAAAACAAAATGTGATCTCTTTGTGAGCAGTTTAGATAAATACTCACAAAAGATCTTAATCTTGTATTTGATTTTTAGATAAAATGTATACCTAGCTACGATTGGAAAAAGATAGTAACTTAGTATCTTAAACAATATAATCAACAAACCCACTCATTTGCCGACACCCTTTGACAGCATATCTTAGCCTTACTGTCATCCGCTTGCTGTACTTGGGTGGTACTTCAGAGAACAGCCATTGGTGCCCTTCAACACTTCAGCAAAATATGATATGATTACAAAATATGAATTCTTCTCTGTTTCGTGAATATAGCATGTGTTAGTCTTTGATTTACTGTTCCTCTTTGCAGGGCTGTGTACAAAGATGCCGATCTTTACCTCTTGGACTCCCCTTTCACCCACCTGGACATTGTAACGGAGAAAGAAATATTTGAAAGGTGGGTTACAAAACACACAGTGATCACCTGGATGTATTTCCCACATTGTTTGAGTACTGTATCACAGATGACAAGCCCTGTATAAATAGCTGGTTATATCACATTACATTACTGTCATTCAGCAGATGCTTATCCAGAGCAGTTGACACAGGTTACAGTTTTTTGACTGTTACCCATTTATACAGCTGCATATTTACTGAAGCAATTATCATTACACATTTTACATTTATTTATTTAGCAGACGCTTTTATCCAAAGCAACTTACAAAAGTGCATACAGCAAGTATAGCGACAACACAAGGGTACAACAGCAGCGCCCTAGCAGGGAATCGAACCAGCAACCTTTCAGTTTACGAGCCCTGCTTCTTTTCTGCTTTGCTACACTGTTGCCATTAAATAGAGCCAACGTGATCCTGTGTGAAATTAGGCTCACAGATATGCTGTATCACTGGGAGTGAGTGGGATGTGGTGGTAAAAGCGGCTCTGTCTGCAGGTGCCTGTGCAGGCTGATGGCGTCTAAGACCCGCGTGGTCGTCACCAGCAAGCTGGAGCACCTCAAACGGGCCGACAAGATCCTGCTGCTGCACAACGGCGTGTCCTACTTCTACGGCACCTTCACGGAGCTGCAGGCGCAGCGGCCCGACTTCACCTCGCTGCTGCTGGGCCTGGAGGCCTACGACAGCATCAACGCCGAGCGCCGCGGCTCCGTGCTGACCGAGACCCTGCGCCGCGTCTCCGTGGACGAGACGGCGGGCCACCCCCCCGAGCCCCACCGGCCGTCCTTCGCCCCCGCGCCGCCGGGCGACGGCCACGACAAGCGGAAGCCCTCCCTCATCCTCACCCCGCTGGCGGCCGCACGCAAGCTCTCCCACGCCCAGCACCCCGAGGACGAGGAGGACGAGGAGACGGCCGAGCGCCGGTTCTCGGTGGTGCCCGAGGACGAGCAGGTGGAGGAGGTGCTGCCGCGCAGCAACGTCTACCACCACGGGCTCAATTTCTCCGGCCAGCGGCGGCAGTCGGTGCTGGCCTTCATCACCAACGCCCAGGGCCAGGGCCGCCGCGACCAGCTGCAGTCCTCCTTCCGCCGCAGGCTGTCCGTCACGCCCCAGAACGAGCTGGCCTCCGAGCTCGACATCTACGCCCGCCGCCTCTCCAACGACAGCGTCTACGACATCAGCGAGGAGGTGGACGAGGAGGACATGGAGGTGGGCGGAGCTTCCCTCAGTGGGCACACACAGACACACCCACTGAGAATGTGTCTATGTATGAAGGCTGTTTAAGCGGAAAAGAAACTTAATTTCTGCTTGCACTGGGCGTTAAAGATAGTACTTTTATGGGGAGCTGATGTGGGCTGTCAAGCAGATGGCTTGATGGCTTTCATTCAAACTTTGAGCAGCCGTGGGCTCAGAAATCTGAATTTTCATTCTCGTTTTCATAGGAGTGTTTTGCAGATGAACGTGAGAATGTATTTGAAACTACCTCATGGAGCACGTACTTCAGATACGCCACAACAAACAGAAACCTTGTTTTCACGCTCATCTTTATCGCCTTGGTATTCGTGATTGAGGTAATCAAGGGAACTGCATATGCGTTTTGGTGTTTGTTTGCAAACAGTTATGGTATGAAGGGGAGTGTGAAGGTGTTGTAGTTAACTATAAGCAGAGGTGCAAGTAATTTTAAAAATGGGAGAAATCATTAATATTTTAATATATGATGTATAGTGATGTACTGAGTATAACTAAAACAAAAAATTGTTAATTTTATCTGTCAGTGTAACATAATGACAATAACGATAATTATACTGATAATAGTAATTAAACTGTTTAATAAAACCAAATTATTCTCCTGACATAGCAGGTTTGTCAGATGTGAAATGAACCTTCATTTTATTCATGTTCTAGTGCTAACTGAAGTCCTTTTTTTAGGTGGCTGGGTCAGTGATTGGAATATTTTTGGTTACTGAGTGAGTATATTTTTAATATCTGTAGAAGCTTTGAACCGTGAACATATCTTAAATGAAGTTTAGTTCCTGGTGAGGGATTTGTGGTGCATTATTAGATTCTCTTGATTAGAAGTCTGGTGTAGAGGTCCTGGCCAATTTTACAATCAGATGGCAGTTGTTAGTCTCAGTTAGGACACCATTTAATTCAGTTGCATCCAAAAGGATTTTTGCTTTAAAAAAAAGCTACCAAATACCATACTAAATGAATGCGATGTGTGTACACTATATTTCCGATTGGGTGAGAAATGAGGTCTTCTGTTGTCACACCCCGTCCCCTCTCATCCTCCAGTAAGATCTGGAGGGAGGAGGACGAAACGACGCACCCTAACATGTCCTCCCAGGGCACGCACTACGCCGTGATCGTCACGCCCACCAGCGCCTACTACATCATCTACATCTACGTGGCCACGTCGGAGAGCGTGCTGGCCCTGGGCTTCTTCCGGGGCCTCCCGCTCATCCACACCCTTCTCACCGTCTCCAAGAAGCTGCACGAGAAGATGCTGAGCGCCGTTCTGCGGGCGCCCATGGCCGTGCTCAACACCATGAAGTCAGGTCTGCCCCAACACATGCTCTGTAGGCTAGCACTCGCTTTCTGTACGGGGCCAAGCATGCCCTCTCTGCTTGGTAACAGTAGATGACGCCATTGAGTGATGAAGTCATGTCTTAAACGTGTCTCTGGGTAGTCACATGGCGGTTGGACACTAGGCAGGCTCAGGGTCTGGGGCGTCTTGTCGTTCCAAGAGCTATAGGAACTTAGAATCATGATGATGTATTTGGGTCTCCAAGACTTTGCCCTTGAAGTACATTTCTCTTGATCTATGGCAGTGAAAATCAGAGGGCCATACTTTGTGAAGTGACTGGAAGAAGAGCGTAGGTGGAAATACCTGACTTGATAGCTTAATATCCTTTAATATATTTTAGATGTTTCTGTTACTCATTGCCTGGTTATGGTCCCTCCATCTCTGTGGATCCACTGAATGGTGTATTTGCTTAGATATTGAGAGGTGGTAGAGAATTGTGGCCTTGCTGTATAGAGTGCTGAGGTCTGGTGTAGGTGTTGAGATTAAGAGACAGTTGTGTTGTGAGATTGTGTGTCTAAGGACTGGCAAGTGTGTTTAGGAGCTTCAGGTGTGGTTCAGTATGCACATACCTGCATTCAGATTCAGAAGGACTTTCCCATTTAGGGCTAAGAGGAAGTCCCATCATCAAGGCTGTTTGGCCCAAGGGGTTGGTGCTGGCTTTTGCTGTTGGAGTTCCTTAGTCTAACACAGATCCATTTGTTGTGAGGAAGTGACTTGAGGCTAAGGTGCTTGAGTTTATAACGTGGAATGTTTCCCATTGCAACAGTCCTCATTCACTGCCATTGTGTGTTGGACTTGAAACTGGCTTTGACATACATATGGGAGACTAGTATTTTAGTAGTGCAATAGCAATGGGCTTTCAAGTCAAGGTTGATGAATCTGTTATGCATATATTACCATACTGGGACAGAGCAGCTTTTTATCATACATGAAACTACACGTTTTCAGCCAGTGAATCCTTGTGACACCTGGTGTGCACTTGAAGTACCCACTTCATGGCTGTCACTTCTGACAATTACAGATATTGATCTTTGTGCGCATATCAGACATAGCTGTGCTTTGAAGTGATGCTGTTAATATCATGCAGACCTTAACATGCTTACACCTCTGATACATATTTTTTGCTTTTGATTTTTATTTGCAGGTCGAATTATGAACAGATTCACGAAAGACATGGCCACCATTGATGATATGCTGCCGCTAATACTGTTTGACTTCATTCAGGTGAGTGGAAATGCTATGTAGAAATGAAATTCTTGTGAGTGGAAAAAAGCAACACAGTCATGAAATTATTGATTCATTTAACTGGAAGATGCTGTCTGGAGCACCTTACAAGACCATCCTGTCTTGAACTAGAGGTTATCACTGTATGGATTCAGTGATGTTGAATCTTATCAGTAAAGGGGATTTGGGAGATATATTATCAGTGTGTGTAAATATGCCTATAGATAAAGCTTATCAGTTTATACTTTGAAGGTGTCGTTTCTTTATGAATGTACTCTTGAAGTAAACAGTCGATTGTGCTCCATTCCAATCTTGCCGTGGCTTATTTTTATCCAGCTAACCCTGATTGTGCTGGGGGCCATCTTCGTGGTGTCCATCATGCGGCCGTACATCTTCATCGCCGCCATCCCCCTCACCGTCATCTTCGTGTTGCTGAGGAAGTACTTCCTCCGCACAGCTCAGCAGCTGAAGCAGCTGGAGGCTGAAGGTACGGCTCTACTGAGCTCCCCTGACAGCCACTGCTTCTCCTCCGGGACCCTGTCTTGTGTTCTGTGGACAGTTAGAGGTGTTCAGTAACAGCGTGTCATCATTCATTTCCTCATCTGTCTCGACCAAAGTTTTGCACGCATGACCTGGGAAGAGAGGAATGCAGGGAAGTAATAGAGATATAACAGGCTTGTCTATAGCATCATCTCCAGTGGAGCACAGCTCTGGCAGAGTGGCAGACAGCAAGGAGCCAGGGAGGGTTGGGCAGGTGGGGTCAGAGGTCACGCTAACGGTGGAAAACAGGGTGGAGGGGGAGCTATAGATGAGTCAGCGACAAGGAGATGGGCGGCCGCAGAGGAAGCAGCCAACAGAGGTCACGTCACATCCAATCAGCTTCCATCGCAGCGCTGCAGGACTCCACAGCAAAAAACCGAATCGAGGTGATCTCGCTCAACCAGCGTCTGTCTTTAGCCTGGACAAACCAACGGGAAGCCTTGGTGCTGCTAGCCCCGGTGGCACAGCCTCTGAAGGAGCCGTCAGTCGCTGCATATCTATTTGTGCAGCGAGGCGTTTCCACACTCCACGCCGGGCACTGTGCATGCCAGTGGCTGGAAAGAGAAACTGATTAGGGATTTCCTCTGACCGCATCCTGGTATCGGTCACACGCAGTCCCGATGTGCCATCATGTGACGTTGAGGTCACGAGCCGTGCTCTGGAAAATGCAAGCTGTAATTGTCTTCTGATTTTTTTTATGTATATGCATTGTTGCTTTTTAAGGTGGGGGGAAGAGGCATTTGTTCAACATGAAGAATTCAGAGATTTTAGAACAAATGTGTCTTTGCACTGCGACCAAGAGTTCAGCATTTACTTAGGAACAGTATTGGATTAGTATTGATTGGTGTCTGAGTTAAACTCCATGTGTCTGTTAATCTTGAACTTTGGCAAACCTTTCGCATCTTTATTTGGTCAAATCAGCAAGACAGCAGGAGGACATAAAGGCTCATTTCTTCCTTTTCCCTTTCCTGCCCTTTTCATCTCAGCACATATCACAGGAAACAATGCATTTCACTGCAAATAGCCAATCAGGGAGCTTCCTGAGGGAAGCAAGCCCTTCCCATCTACTGTTTCTGCTGTGGTGTATTCAGACTGTGCAGAGCATGTCTGTAATGTCCGGCCGAAAAAACAAGATTAACATTTAACCTTAACATTACAGCAAGGTTATTGCTTTTCTGTAAGATCACACAGATGTTGTGAACTCTTTGGTTTACACAGTGAGGACACTGGACTTCGATTCAGCTTTATAGAAATAAGTTTAAGAATATGCAAGATGCACAAAAAAATCACTCTTGATGAATAGGTCTTGTGTGCAAATAATGCAATGAAGTACCTGGCAAGGTATGATGTAGTGGTTAGAGCAGTGTAGGTGGCAATCCCAAGTAGGACACTGCATGCTACTATAATAACTCCAGTAAAGCTTTGGTTGTATGGATTACGTAAAGTGCATAAAATGTGTGAGACTGTAAGTATTACAGATTTTGCTAGATAAGTGCCTATTCAGTACAGACGTTACAGTCCTACTTAACCCAATCACAGTCACTTAGCTGGACATAAATTGGTTCAGTGAAGACACCAATTGATTGAGTTGCACTGAAGGCCAGTGTTGTATGACAGCCTGCAGACACTATGACCCTCCAGCACCAGGGCTGAGTAGCAAAGCGTGAGGTGAATTGGGGATTATAGAAGTGTGCCCATAGGGTTACGAAAATGAATGAATGAAGGAATGAAAGAATGAATGGATAATCGAATATGCCTCCATTTCCCTTTCAGCTCGCAGTCCCATCTTCTCCCACCTCATCATCTCTCTGCGGGGTCTGTGGACCATCCGAGCCTTCGGCAGGCAGGCGTACTTCGAGACGCTGTTCCACAAGGCCCTCAACACGCACACAGCCATCTGGTACCTGTACCTCTCCACACTGCGCTGGTTCCTCTTCCGCGCCGACATCCTCTTCGTCCTCTTCTTCACCGCCGCCGCCTTCATTGCCGTGGGAACCAACCGTAAGGATGGAAACCAGTGTTCGGGTCACATAAACACAAATACATAGTAACCATTTCAGGAGCATTGCAGGTTAAATGTTAGTGCAGGTGTGTGGACACTATAAGATAAATAATTGGAACTTTATGTACATTTGTGAACACTTCCCCCCCGTTGAATGATAAGAAACTGTATAGTCTGTTTGGGTGTGGTGGTCACTCAATGGTAAACAGTGTGGCTTGTGTGAAAACATTGTCATATGGAATTTAATGGTATCACTGGCTGTACTTCATAGAGGACAAGCCGGGCGAGATTGGCATCATCATCGTGCTGGCCATGCTGATCCTGGGGACCTTCCAGTGGGCCGTCATCACCAGCATCACAGTGGACGGCCTGGTATGCCCCACCCCCACCCCACCCCATCACCATCACACTGCTCCTCACATTGCCCACAGCACACTACTGTAAGGGAATAAAACGTGTTTGGTAGGACTTACCATCAGGTCACAATTCAGCCTTGACGGGGCCTTTGAAATGAATTCATCAGATACTTCCTGACTTTCTCCAGAGGGTGCATAAAATTCATTTTAGGCATCAGTTAAAAAATTACTTATAGTGTAAGAATATGTCCAGAGGACTGAAATTTTCTGACCTTAAATTCCTAGAGTTTAGCATTCTGCAGATTTTCAGTTAATGTACATCACACTGCGATTGAGATTACCAAAGACGATTATCCTACTCTATTCTGTTCATTCATAGGAAATGAGTAAACAGCCCTGTACAATTTTAGGAACAAGTCTGACTTAGTTTATCAAGGTGCAGGACATTTGGTTCTCAGCAAAGAAAACAGTAAGAACACCATTTGCAGCAGTGTGACACAGTGGGCTTATAACTCAAAGACTGCTACTTCAATTCCCTGTTGGGTTATTGTTACTGTAGCTTTGGGCAAGGTACTTAACCCAGAACTGCCTCAGTAAATATCCATTTGGATAAATGGGTACAACTGTAACCTGTGTAAGTCATTTGGGGTAAGAGCATCTGCTAAATAACAGTAATTAATGCTGAATGAATGACCCATGGATACTGTAAGTGTAAGCTAATATCCAGATTCAGTAGGTTTCCAAATGCTGGCGGTTGAAAATGTAAACAGAACATGCACACAAACACGCATAGATACAATCATACCCACTCAATGCAACATGCAGTGGAGCTCAAGCTGCAGATTAAAGAGGATTTCTGGCCAAGCGTCATTTGAAAGGCCAAACAGACTTGTGTAAGGGGAGGCCGTTAAGGGCGCAGCGGCCCGCCCTGACGTCAGTGGGCCCCGCGTTTGGTTCCAGATGCGCTCCGTGGACCGGGTCTTCAAATTCATCGACCTGCCGTCCGAGGACCCCAAGAGCTCGTCCCGGGGCAAGGACGTGGACCTGGTCATCGAGAACCCGCACGTCAAGGACAACTGGCCCTCCAGGGGTCAGATGGAGGTCAGCAACCTCAGTGTGAAGTACACCGAGGCGGGGAGGTCTGTCCTGCAGAAGCTGAGCTTCAGCGTGGAGGGAGGCCAGAGGGTAAGCAGAGGTTCTGTAGAAGACTTTACAGTAAACTCGTGTGCTAGTATAATGGGGGTTGAAAGTGATATGCTTTTATTACCTGTTTTAGTGATGGGGGCGACTTTCGCATCCTGTATTGTGTTACAGTAACATGTTTTTAGTTCCAAATGCTGGTGAAAGCCTAGTGAGGACACTGGTCAGTACACTGGCCTTTAAATGGCATTGAAGAAGTAGCAATCAGTAAAAACAATTTATTTCAATGAAGACTTCAGGACACACAATGGACTCTACTTAGAGGAATTTTATCCACTTTTTCAAAGTCTCTTTCCCAGAACTTCTATTAAAACAGCTATGGTTCCCAACAAGTAAATGCATGTTTATTAAAGTTCAGCTCAATTACACTCAATTACCTGCAGCTTGTGCAGTGATGTCACTGCTGGGCTGGCCAATTGGGTTATGAGGCTGAGGCTAAATGAGTTGTAAAAGTTGACTCAGAGTTTACTTAGAGAGTAATTGTACAGAGGTGATTGGAGGTTTGCAAAAGACAGATTCAAGGTCTCATAGAACTTACCTTTTCGGCAGTGGGCACACTCTTTCACCTTTTGACAGAGGCCCCAATGTGTCAACTAACCATTTCCTTCAGCTCAATGACTGGTTGGAATGTAAGAACAGTAATGTACAATGGCAGTTCTCAAGGGCCACGGTCCTACTGGTTTAAGAGTTAATTGCAAATGATTGACACCTGTTAGACCAGGTGAGGTGACTTCCTTTTCTGTTTGCATAAATAATTGAAACTTGTAGTTTAGTTCAATTATTGGAATAAGTTGGAGTGCGTTCAGTAGCTGCAGCATTGTAGAATGAAGATTGTCCTTGACCGTGCAGTTCGCTTGAAGCTGTTTGCAGCGCTTTGCAACACCCTTTGGAACAGTTAAAATTTTTTAGGTGTGTCAAAATAGCAAAGGTGTTTGGCCTGGTGCCTTAGCCATCGTGGCAGCAGCTGCAGCTGATAAAAGGCTCATTAATTGTTTTAGATAAGCACAACTGTCGAAGAAACTCTAGAAAGAGTTTGCACATTTCACATTCAGTATATTTGTCATGAGTACATTTCCTGTGTGTATATACAGTCTGTACATACATGTCACCTTACATTCAAAATTGTAGCTTTATATCAGTTCAGTAGCTGATTATCGGGTAGTGTCGGTACACACCCACAGAAGCCATGTTTTCTGACTCATGTGAAGGTGTGGTGGTCATATCTGTAGCAGGAATGCAGGTTTGGAAGGCATCCCCATGTGTACGGTTCTCTGTGCCCCTCAGGTGGGCATTCTGGGCAGGACGGGCTCGGGGAAGAGCACCCTGCTCTCCGCTCTGCTGCGGCTGGCCTCCACAGAGGGGGACATCTCCATCGACGGCATCTCCTGGAACTCCATGCCCCTGCAGACCTGGAGGAAGGCCTTCGGCGTGGTGCCCCAGGTAACCCCCCCCCACCCGGGCAAACCGCACCTTGTGTGTCTGCCTGCGTCACAATGTACAATGCCACAACTGACTGCTGCCGCCATCCTGACTCTTCTTTCTCTTCTTTGGTGCAGAAAATCTTCATTCTGACAGGGTCCTTTCGCATGAATCTGGACCCATATGGCAAACACAGCGACGAGGAGCTTTGGAGAGTCACAGAGGAGGTAAATCTCAAGCACAGAGACCTTCTCCTGTCTCCAAGTTCAGGCCACCACCATGGTACATCTGCCCAAATAGGGAGCTGTGCATTCATCATTACAAGCCTATGCCTACAGTATATTTTGCTCTGACAGATAGTCAGCAGATTGTAGGGCCTGTTGTGACAATGTGAGCTTACCCTGAGTGTGTACATAAGAGGAGAAAACTCAGTCTGTGCCATGAGAATGGCACTAGTTTCACATGGTGTAGTTATCAAATGTGCAAGGAACTGATCCAGTTACAAGGAATTGAGTGTGCTGTTGACTGGTCTGGCCGTGTGCCACAGGTTGGGCTGAAGTCGGTCATCGAGCAGTTCCCGGACAAACTGGACTTCCAGCTGGAGGACGGAGGCTACGTGCTGAGCAACGGCCACAAGCAGCTGATGTGCCTGGCCCGCTCCATCCTCAGCAACGCCCGCATCCTGCTGCTGGACGAGCCCAGCGCCTACCTGGACCCCATGTGAGTGACAGGGCCTGGCCACACCCCTTCACATACAAAGAAATTCTGAGATCTTCATGGTTGGTTTTACTTGTATGCCCTCATAACTACAGGCGTTTGCTGAACTCTGGAGTTTAGACTATGCATACAAAAGGGGTTTATACTTTATACTTTTGTGTTATATACTTTGATTGGTGAAGATGATGATGATGATAATGATGATGGTAACTCTCCAACCTCAGAACGCTAAAGGTTTTGCGGAAGACGCTGAAGCACTCCTTCTCCAACTGCACCGTCATGATGTCTGAGCACCGGGTGGAGCCTCTTCTGGAGTGTCAGTCTTTCCTGGTCAGTCTCTCCACCCCCTCCTACCACTGTCACACCAACACACAACCTTACTGTGTTCCCTATAGAGTCTGACCAGCCCAGCCTTTAGATTACTTCCATTGGATGACTTTAGCCCATCAATGGAGTTAGGTTAAGCTGAAGGGTTCTCAACATGTGGAGGCCGAGTTCATTTCTGAGAATCTGAATAATTGAATTAAGCACAATATCCCGGACATACGATTTGAATGTTTCAACTATACATAAGTATAAAATGTTTTAAGTTGCTCCATAAACTTAAAAAAAAACACTTGCCATTTTAATTCACCAGCAAAATGCGAGTAGTAACCAACTAGCCATTCTGAGTAGCTGCATTTGTCAGTTAGCAGAGGAGGTGGTCCTGATCTTTGGCTCAGAGAAGTCAAAAGTCCTGGTCTGACTTACAGATACAGGGTGACAAGCTTCCCTCTCATCTGCTGATTTCATGTAATGTCCACCCCTTGTTCCCAGTCTTGCTAGCATTACACAAGTAGCATAGTACTACAGTTGGAATAGACTTCATTGTTCTAAATGTATCTTTTGGTTTGTTGTCCATGTGCACATTGATAGTTTGTGGTGTTTGAGATTTGCGTGACTTTGACAATGGTTGTGGTGTCTGTGGTATCCATGGCCTATCGTGTGTGGGCAGCTATGGCGTAAAGGTTACGTTTCCCTCATTGTTTGTTTGGGGAGTTGTGTTTGTGTTCAGACACTCAGGCAGCATGACAGGCTGGACACTGTATCTGGGCTCTTTTTCTACTACAAACATCACCTCTTCTGTACATATTACATTACTGCCATGCAGTATTGCTAGTACCTAGTAGTCCTGATTTTTTTCGTCCATTTTTAAAAAACAGGAGGTAGGCTGACTTTTCAAAGAGTCAACCAAGAGTTGCCTTGCTAGCCTTACAACTTGTTCGCAAGGTGCAATCCTAGTAATAGTTTATAATCACCACCATGTTAGTCATGTAGTCAGTTTTTCCAGAACAAACTCGTATTCCTTATACATTGTGTTTCAAGTGAAATTATACCAAAACTATATTGTGATATTAATGTTCTATATTTTCATATTTGAAATGTTCTGTTATCTATGATGACTCACGTTTGAAAAACAGTTCAATTTAAGCCATTTGTCTCCCCCTGCTGGTTGTGTTGAGGATTGGCAATTAGTGCAATGGTGAAAGAGATTATTCCAGTGAGAGCACTAACCACTTCCTGTACAAAAAATAATTGGTATTGCAAAATTCCCCTCAAAATTCATAGACCATGTCATTAGACCTGCCATTCTGATCCTTCTTTCTTCCAGATGATAGAGGATGGCTCAGCTAAGAGGTATGACTCCATCCAGAAGCTTCTGAACGAGACCAGCCATCTGAAGCAGGCCATCAGCCACGCAGAGCGGCAGAAGCTCTTCCCCCTACACAGGCGCAGCTCCAGCAAACGCGCACCCCAGTCCAAAATCAGCGCCGTGCGTGAGGAGGCTGAGAGTGATGTCCACGACACCCGTCTCTGAGTCAGGAAACCCAGGGTAGGAAACCCCTCCCCCACCCTCACAGAGACCCAGGCTCCTATTGGCCAAGCCTGACAAACTGAACTCCACCCACTCCTCAAAAGACATTTCCACTTCATTCTTTACAGTCTTTGTTTGATACAAGATTTTTTTCTTCTTTGAAGTAAACTTAGCTTTTCAAATGGAAGCATTTTGTAAATGGAAAAGGAGTGAAATGGATGATATGGGTAAATGTTCAACCTCATACCATTGTTTTTAAAAATGAAATGCACTTTAACTTTGAGGTACTTATTAGCTCTTCATGGTGAGGCAAACTGAGAATTAGTACATACATCTTATTGGTTTCATTATTTCCAATCTCAAACTGGAAACCTGTCTGACGTTTTGGTTTTATAGGTCATTAACTGGCCAATAGTTCTGCGGTGGCACACTACAAAGTAGCATAGCCCCAAAGTAAATGACTGCCTTAATGTGGTTGTGAACAGTTTTTTAAAATGTGAATCAAGAATAGTTTTATTCATAGGAAGTGTCCAAAGGTTCTTTTTATTTTTCTGGAGGAAACGTGATTGTTTTCAGCTGATTTTAGCCGTAGGAGTAGTGCGATACACCAAACGAAGCACAGGGAAATAAATGTGAGGAGGACCTTGGGAATAACAGTGCAGATTTAATGGTTGTGCTTGCTGAAAGCAGGACATTTCTTTAACCCTCATAGATATTTAACACTGAAACACGACAGAGGTCAGTAAAACTTTCTGTACATATGAACAGTTCAAATGTAAAGTGGTAAACGTAACACTGTTTTCAATGAAAACTTAAAGAAGATGCGCTGCTTTTCATTTTGTATGGGGCTAAATGCGGGGGGGTCACTGAGTCCCGGCGAGCCGTTCCTCAGGTAGATACAGGTAAGGAGAATGTTCATTATGGCTTACAGTCGAAAGGAAATGTCCTGTGTTTGCAATTACGGTACTTATTGCCACAATCCATTCACTTTGATACAAGTGAACAATTAGCAACCCAATTCTCATGTTACAAACATATATACAATTTTTTTTTTTTTAAAGTCTTTAGGTCTTTACTGTACAAGTGTAATACCACTACTGTCCATCTATATACCATATAAGTTCCTAATTCTTATTTACACATATTTGGTAAAACCCTGATTGATTTCAACAGTATTTAAAACAACCTTGCAACTATTTAAACATAGAACACTTTTATAGTCTAAAATATTCAATAGCCAAAAAAATTGCCTGTTCTTGCTTTGATCCAAAAATCTTTCAGCCAAAAGGCAAAAGCTGGTTAAACTGCTTAATTTTTCCCCACTCATTTCTGGAAATTTCAATACTTAATAATATAATAAAACTATGGTCCCCATGTACACAATGTTATACATTGCAACAAGTACGGTTAACAGGTACAAATACAAAAGCTGTCATAATCCTAATTTTACAACGTGGAGAGAAACTAACAAAAATGAGGGGAAAGGTCTAGTTGTTGTTTTCATGCAAGTCTCTGTTCAGGATCCAGATCTCCTCTTGTGATTGGTTGTTGTTATTGTTGATGGGCGGTACCTGCCTTGTTCTGCTGCTGGTTCTGGTGCTGCTGCTGGCCCGCGGGGCGCTGTGGGCTTGCTGGAGGCTCTTGCTGCTGGGGACTGGGAGTTGGGACTTGGGTCGGGTTGTCCTCCTTTCGCTGCTGGGTGTCCCGGGGGCGTGGCTGTTGGACTGACGCCTGCCAGTCTGGAGAGAGGGGAGAGGGAGCACAACTTCTAATTCACCTGAAATACTTTAATGAGGGGGCATTAACTACTGTTGTTGCTGTGCCGCACTGCTTTCCTAACAATGACTTTCTTTCCCTCTTGCCTTTACAAAAAGTCTTGTAAGTTACTAATAAAAAAAACTTGTGGCAAATTACTTATGAAGCAGACACTAATCAGAATATGAGGTTAACTACAATCCTTCACATTTACTACATCTGAATGTTTTTCTTCTGCAGATATCCTTTCTGCCATCTTAGCTTTGCATTTATATTACCTCATTAACAGGAACAATTTCAAACAGAACATTCTAGCACTTTCCACAAGTACACTGTAAGTGTTACACAGTACATGGTCATCATGGGACTTACCACTGGTCAGATCAGTTTGGCACAGCAGCTATATTTGAATTACCTGACTTGGCATTAACAGATCAGTCATCACACTTACAGATTTAATACACAAACACAGCACCTTGGTGGTGCGTAACAGATAGGTTTTTAAAACAACTGCTAGTCGGGACAAATCAAAGTGGAATGTTAAATGTGCAAATACCCCTATGAAAGATGTGGATGGTTAGTTTCTAACTCTGCCATTTTATTCCAATACATATGGTAAGATCCTGTGATTTAAACTGAGGGGAAAAAAGAAAACTTACGCAAAAAAAAACTAAACTAACCCTCCAACAGTTAAATGAGTGGGCTATACTGAAACACTCCTCCTTCAGTAGTCCTGTGCTTTTACAGAGCTGGCTTTCAGTGAGCACCTCCAGTGAAGGACTAGACATGGCCTATCCTGCATTAACTGTTAGTGACAGTTGGAGTCAATGGCACCAGCGTGTTGTGACCCAGAGTTGGCTTTGAAGTGAATCAGTGCAGCCCAAAACAGGCCTGACAGGTGAAGACGTAAAATGTCATTGTCATTGTCATTAATGTCATTAATCACTCATTCCATAACCTCACATGCCTGCAGACTCAACTCAACTACGACCCTGAGAAGATCAATGCTTATTTTCACTGCTATCTGACAAAGTAAAAAGACTTGTTTGGGACAACTGCAGAAAATGGGTGTGATCCAAAGCATTAGGAAATGTTAACAGTGAAGAAATATACTTCACTGTATTCCAACTGTCACTGCATATTAGAAAACTATATACATTTTAAAGATTCACTGTATATGCAGCAATGTGTGATATGCTATATATCTGTTCATCAGAGAACAGAAGAGCCTGTCTGATGTGAGGCTTACACTGTTAATGCTGTTTTTAATGTACCTTTGCTGTTTAAGTCACTGTGGGTGAGAGCAGGTTGCTAAATATAAATGTAGTCATACACAGGATGAGCAGAGAGGTGAAGGGTACAGTACCTCCACTGAGTTTTCTTCACGGTTTCCACCCCACACTGCGACCCTGTCTTACCGTCTGAGTTTGTGGCGGGGCGGTGTCTGCAGTATCGGTCTTGGGGGGCGCTGGTCCACCAGGAGAGGCCGGGAACACGATCAGATCCTCCTGGGAGTGAGCGATCTGCAGCACAGACGCAATCTCATCAGCACCCTCCCCATCCTTCATCTGGAGGCCACCAGTAACAGTGACTACACATACCCTTATCTGTGATGTTCAGACTGACAAAGCATCAACACTGCTTCACAGGACAAAGGGGCAACGCTAAGGTAAAGATGTAACACTGTGCCACATCACTCCTGTAGGCTCATCTGCATTCAGTGTTACCTAGTGCTAAATAGGTAATGTAAATGGATAACCTATCAGTCTGTACATCAACGCTAACATTGCTCTAGGAGACCCACCTTTAACTTGAATGAGTATAAAAATCAATCCAGCCTGTAGAGTCTACAGAAGACTATGGCCGGTAAAGCCAAAACAGAAGTGCTAGTGAGAAACACTCTACCAAACTACTAAAAAAAAAGTCTTGAACATTGTGTGGCATTGGCTGTTAGTGTCTTGCATTCACAATTAAGACGTAAGAGGATTAGAGGGAGGCCTCCAAGCAGAGGTGATCTCCTTTGTGTTTGTAAAGCTCCTTAAAGCGATCACTGTGTTCTAATGCCACAGAATTAATACCACACGTAACAAGGATGAAGTGTCTGTAAGCATGATGGCTGCATCTGAAACAAAGCTTATGTGGTGTTCTGTTAAATCATTTTCATAGCAGAGAAACATGTATTTATAGTGTACTGTGGGGATTGCACATCAAATGTAATTGCCTTTTTTTTTTTTTTTTAAACCTATCACAGAACAAAGTTTGTTACATTGTCCAAGGGCATGCAACCAAACAGAGCATTAAATGCAGAGAATATTGTAACTTGAGGGAATCAGCGAATGATTCAGATTAATAACACTGCACAGATGCAACGGAAAGATATCCCTGTAGAATTAGGAGACTGATTGCCAACATGCACATGACTGTTAGTATGCGTGTAGTACATGCTGAGGAGGTGGACTGACGAATCTCACCTTGCTGATGTCCGGCTCAGACCGGCTGGAGCACATGGTCTGCAACTCCTGCATCAGGTCTGTTTCATCATCGGAGCAAAGAGAGAACCGCACCGGCTCCCTGTCCACACCCCTGGTAGGACACAGACACACACCTGTTAATACCAATGCGCCTGCATGACAAACACATATACTTGTCAGTACAGATGCACCTGTATGACACCAACACATGTACATCTGTCACAAACGTGTGTAAATGTAAATGCGTAATGTATAAATACATCATGTATTTTCCAGTAAGTGCCGATGTGTACACACACGTGTATATGAAGACAAAAAAACCACATGTAGACACAAACATGTTAATATCCACACACCAACACTTGTACAGAACATACACATACGGCCACACAGATTTTATAAACATAAGATACATTAACTACTCAGAACATTCTGCAGACCAGGTCTGGGACCTTCTCCTGTCAGGACAGTCTTTCACTGCCCTCTACTGGTAATACTTGCCTCTGAGAGCTGGAGTCAATTCTGCCAAAGCACAGGTCAGTGCTGGAACGTGAACCTGCAGTGAAACCATGCAGACAAAACTCAATTTCCCATCATCCCATTCACCACCTTCAAATGAGTCACCAGCACAGGTGAGCTTATGGGAGTTGTAGGCCTCTAGTGTAATAGAAAGAGCAGGAGTGTACCCTCGCGCAGCGTGCCGCTGGAGCTCCAGGCGGTGGCAGGGCTGCCCTTCTTGCGTGGGCTGGTGCTGGCTCTCCTCCAGGCGGCTCCCTCCCGGCCCTTCCGAGCTCCGCCCTTGTAGGAGCCGAGCGCCGACAGCGGGAAGCTGCCGCCCTGGAACTCCGATAGGTGCTTGTCTATCTCTGAAGAAACGAGACACACCCAAGTTACACATCACCATCATGCAGTGTCTGTCCCACCCTCACATGTCAAAAATGTGTGCATTCTTGATGCTGTATTGCAAAACATCTACTTATTAATGTCAAATTTGTACAGTAATGAAACTGGATTTATGAGGAGCCATGCATGAAAGCTGTGTATCCTGTGGGTGGGAAAAGCCTCACCTGGCCGGGGCAGAGGGCAGCCCTGGAGGATGGCCTTGTTGACCAGGATGCTGAGGGCAGCCTTGACCACTGCCTGCTGGCCTGGGCTCAGGTTCTTGTTGCTGGGTGACAGTCGCTGGGCTGAAGACCTTTTTAACGTTACCCTGGAGACGATTGCTTCCTCCACACGGGGGACCACCACCATGTTCCACAGCCTGGACAGCCACCTGATCACAGGAAACAGAAAGCCAGCAGCAGCTCAGATACAACAAACAGACAAGTTATTCCACTCAAAGTATATGAGAGCAAAGCCAAGGTCACTCACACCTTACACTTGTATTAAATAAAACTTTTCAGAAAAACAGTCAGTTACTTACTGAGTATTCTCAGACATCTCATCCCTTTATATATTAGTTTATTACTTGTGGGGGCCTGGTCACTGCACAGACCAAATTAAATTTGTGGGTAGGGACTCACTTGAAGATGGCCTGGGCTTGATCTGGGACCACAGGGCAGGAGAAGAACATCTGTGGCCCTATGAGGGCTTCAGGGGTCCCCAGGCGGGACAGGCAGGAGTTCAGCTGGCGCCACACTGCACAGACCCAGGCCACGGAGCGACACAGCATGTCAGACGCGGGCGGAAGCTGGCCCCTCATCTGCCGAGGCAAGAACAGAGACTGAACAGCTGTGGTACTTAGGGTTGCCCCTTCTACAGAAGTCTTCTTCATGCACATTGACTGATAAAGGTAATGCCATTAATGGCTGACAATGAGTGTCTTCTGGGAGAAGTATCTATTTGAAAATGAGACTCGGGGTACTCTCTCACCTTGTGGACCAACTTCCTGCTCAGGTGTCGGGTCAGCAGGTTGGTCAGCGGCTCCGAGTCCCAGCGCAGCTGGACCCAGCGGAAGTGCTGCTGCAGCAGGAGCTCCGCCCCGTGTAGGCGGGACTTGGAGAGAGTGCCAATCAGAAAGCCGTCCTCCTTGAAGTGGTGTGGGCCGCAGCCTTCTTGAACTGTCAGGGGATGAGGGTTAGGGGTGTCATGTCATAGCAGCATGCCATTTCAGAACAACATATCAACATTATTCTGTACTACATTAAGTTAGTGCAGATAATATTTATTTTGCTTTATTAAACTGAGCCACATAGCTGGCAAAGGAGGGGCTTAAAAACTCTTAAAATTGAATTGAGCACTCTGTACTGTGTAAAACTGAAATGTGTCTCGCTTGAGAAGCTGCACTGTGCCGACTTCATTATGAGCACTGCTGTCCTGTCAGACCTCTCCTGGAGGGTGTGTGGGTGTGAGAGCGCAGAGGGGGAAGGCCTCACCGTGGAGCAGGGGGAGCGGGTAGGCGGAGCCCCGGTTCTCCAGGCCCTCGCACAGGTCTCCCAGCAGCTCGGACAGGGAGCGGGCTCTCTCCAGACCTTCCAGCAACACCACCACACAAACACCAGCCACAGCCTCCTTCACTGGGACCAGAAAGCCTGGAGAGAGAGCAGGAGAGGAGGGGGAGGGAGGGAAAAAGAGAGGGAGAGGGAAGGAGAGAGAGAGGGACCAAGAAAGTCTTGACTATGGTGCTCAACCCACATTCCTACAATAAATATGCAGCTGTATAAATGGCTAACACATAAAACCCTTTCCCTAGACAAGAGTGCCAACTAAGCAAATGGGTAAAAATATCTTAATGTAAATAAGTTACAGAAACATAACACACAATGCACATACATTACGATAAATTTTTTACTAAGCTCTCATTTACAGAAACTTCCTGCATCTCATGGCACTCATCTCGTCACGTTGCCCCGGTTTATGAATAAATAACAGCGGAATAATTCACTGCTCCAGTTCCTCACACGGTTGAGATTGCTTCATGTAATACGCCCACTGGAGTGTATTCTCCCATCTCAGTTTAATTCAACAGCGACTAACACGAGGATTATTACTGCGAGCAGCCAATCGCAACAGCAGAGATCCCTCGCACTCTTCATCTGGAGTTACCCTCCCGACGCAGTAAAGGTCAGCCCTGCCACCATCCCCAACACTGTGCAGATAAAAGTGAGGGACACGGTATAATGGAGCCATCGCCCTTACGTAACTCCCGCCCTATTATCGGCCATTATCTGCCCAGCGGATACCCTCACCCGAGGTGATTTGCATAGCTTATGTACACATTATCCGTGCAGCTTTGCTTTGGCAGCACAAATCTGTGTCCTGCCAATAAGGCACACAAGTAAGACTGATACAGCTGGATACCTACCGAGGCATTTCTGGCTAAAGACGTGTGCAGGAATTTTTCTGTTCTGAGGTTCCATGGTTAAGTTAATTTATTTATTTAATGTGATTTATTAATTTTACACACACACACAAACACACACATGTATATATGTATGTGTGTGTGTATACTTTTTTTAAATTACGTAATTATTCTGATCCCTCTGGGACTTTAAGTACCTTGGTGTTGTATCCAACCCTGCACTCCATTGCCTTTGCAGCCCCCTGCTTGTGAATAATGTAAGCCCTCTCACACCAGAGCAGGAGCTGAGGTCAGGCCTGCTGGTGATAAACGGGGGGATATTTACCGCAGTTGATGAAAACCTCCACCAGCTGTTCTTTGGTCAGGTTCTCATCCACCTCCACTCTGACGATGTCGCAGCCCACTCCCATCGCCTCCTGCTTGTGCTGGGGGAAAGGAGGGGGAACAGCGATCAGCCCGGCCTGAAACCATCACGAGGCCTGAGAAAAGGAGAGGTCGTCTGGCCTACCTTTATGCAGTGGGAGATCTGACTGGCTATGTACTCCTGGCAGCTTCCCTCCAGCCCGTGGAAGACAACATTACGATACTGTTCCACCTAAGGGGAAAAGAACAGTTCTATCTTCAGCACATTAAAACCACACTTTTGAGCGACAACAAAGAACTTCACAACATAGGACTGCTGTTGCTTTGCAACATACAGTGATGCTACAGTTTATAAACATCGACTCAATACTGTCACACTATCTTTCTAAACATAGCTTTATACCTTACAGGCATAATAAATAAGCATGACTTTTATTATTACACAAAATCAATCCCTGGGTTTTATCAATATAGTAAATTACAAAGGCCCTCAATAAGTCCATTTTGACAGTGAAAACTGTTACCATTACCATGTATCATAACATTCTGCATCAAAAGACTTAACATGAGTGCACCTACACACCAGGCCACTAGAGGGCGCACAAAGATCGATTCATGCGGTGGCACAGACTTCAGAGACAGCGATTAAAGAGAGACAGTGCAAGCCCCTCCACGCCCACTGCCTGCCCTGCAATCAGCGTGCAGGCGTACCAGTCGGACGTAGTTCTGCAGCAGCTGAAGGGGGATCAGGGAGTCGTACGCCAGCTCTTCCAGAGAAGACTCCCACAAGCCTGTCACAGGGCAAATTAGAGGGGAAATGAGCCGCACCGCTGCCTGGCAGACGCTACCACAGAGATGACAACTTTGAACCCTCAACACGCCGGCTCGCTGTCAGAAAGTACAGAGGGAATTCATAAGACTGTCAAAATATCCACTGCTCAGACGTGCAGGAAAACACAGGGCTTACATTACCATAGAGCACGGAAAACACTGCACTGTAGGATCAATGCAAAACATCAGGGTAACTAATGAATCCCCACACTTCAAAGCTGTTTAAAACTCTGTGGTGGAGCAAAGCAGGGTTGTTTAAAATGCCGGCATGGTGCCCTTGGGCTGCTGCTGCTAAGCACAGCTCTGATCTCCGGGGATTAAAATCTCGGAGAGTCTCGAGTGAATCACGCTGACGGCGGTGAGTCATTAGTCAGTCTTCGTTACTGGCTATCTGAGGAGGACGGAGAGACCGGAAGGAGGACCATCTCACAGAAGAAAAGACTGCGCAGGTTGGGAGACTGTGCCCGGCGCGGGCGGGAAACCGACCTTTCAGTCTGACGGTGAGGTGCTGACAGTGACGCTTTCTGATCAGGTCCCACGGGGACAGGGAGAGAGCCTGACCTGGGTGCCACGCCACATCACCTTTAAGAAATGGGGAAGAAAAACACGAGATCACCACACGAGTAATGGGAACGGGGAAGTAAAACAAACGTTATACAAATGTGATCGATACTGAGAGAGACACACAGAGACGGCATTTCGAGGCTTTCATCTAAGCCGATTCAGGGGAGAGAGTCGTACTGAGAAGATGGAATAATCTGTGTACTTCTTTAATTGCAGCAGGTTCCCTCTCTCTCATGCATAATGCATCTGCTTCCTGCTGTCTTTTTCATCTCTTATCAGCTGTTTCCCCCCATTTGCCTTTCCCTGCTATCTTGCCTTATGAACTCATCTGCAGACTTCCACAGAAGGGGGCTGCAGGTCCTCTGCTTAAGAGAGGCGCATTTAACCTTCACACATTATCCTCATGACTTTGCTCTCTCCGCATCCAACTGACAATTATTTATCAGGGCAGAATTTCCGGTTTTCCCAGCTACTCGGCCAGCTGATTGGACAGGATGGATGGTTGGTCATGTGACACACATCTGGTACGAGACAGAGTTTACGAGCACTGCCTCTCTGCTACTGGAAGGGGAAGGAAACCTTGTAAAAGATGTAATGGCTTTCTGACATTCCTTCTGAGAAGTGGGGAGCAGAAACGAAAAGGCATAGAGATGGAAAGAGGCAACAAAGGGAAGAGGACAGTTAGACTCTCCTGCTCTTTATCTCTCTTTCATTCTATTTTAAACTCCCAAATCGCATCCAGCACCCGGAGCCAGGCTCGATTAGGCCCATCTCCCAGCGTCCTCCCCACTTGGCCGGGTGGCTCTGGCCAGGTCCCAGGGAGCGCTGCCATTTCAAAGGCCAGTTCAGTTGCAGCGGCGGGGGGGCCGTCCCTTTGTAAAGCAGCTGCCGCAGCAGGTGCCGGGAAGAGCAGCTACACAGTATTGATTTCTCTGCACGATATTAACATCTCCATTCAGAGCGTACTACTGTGGTGTGTCTGTTTTCCTCCGTGTAGCACCCAAACGTGGACTTGGGGCAAACAAACCTGAGATGACACCCAGGCATTTGGAACTAGGATCTAACAGCTTCACTCTGGACTCTGCTTATCTGGCTTATCAATACACTAAAACCATAAGAGATACCACTGCCATGACAGCTGTGTTTGTGTTAGTAAACTACAAGTTTGTGAATATGGTCTTGAACAAAAATCTGACATTAGCTTCCTGATTAACCCTTCATAGAGTCCCAAAAATTTCAGAGAAGCACAGATTTAAAACTAAGAATAAGCAAAAAGTATACTTGCTAGATGAACATCTATATATCAAAACATGTATCAAAAAAGATAAATTATTCAAAATACTTCAATATAGAATACTGAAGACATATATATCTTATATTCTATGTATGTAAATATGTATATGTATATCTATTCTATGTATATCTTCATCACTCATACACAACATTAACGGAGGTCAACCATTTTAGCCACACACCACATAGGGAGCTAGAGCATTCATAGTTGCAGATGCCCTGAAGAGGGCATACGCAGTGCTGTGTGCCCGGCGATGCAGACGCTCCACTCACCGATGACGACAGAGGAGAGGCTGTCGGTGCTGAGTCCCAGGGCGGCCCCTTGGCTGTCGTCCCCGGCGGCGCTTAGCAGGTGGAAGTGTGCGGAGAGGGCGTGGCTCAGGCTCTGGGACAGCTCCTCCCAGCCTGTGCGCTTGTGGACGGTGACGGCGCCGACGGTGGGGCCGCCCTCCAGCATGTCCACCGTGCAGATCTGCTCCTCCGAGCCCCTCTGGATCCGGATCAGAACGCGGTACGAGTCTGCGGGGGACAGCGACAGAGGCGTGGGGGTGAGACCCGTCCCCTCTAAGGGCCTGCGCAATGCATCATGGGACAGGTCACATGGATGCCAGTGTCAAGTCTGGGTCTCTTGGTAGTCTGGCACTGAACAAATGGGTCACCTCTGTGCTGAAACTATCCCCTCAGCCCCCATTTAAAGGAGTCGCTTCAAGGTGCTTTTCTGTGACGTACCAAATCCGCTGACTGCGTGTGGCCCAGCGGTGCTCCCTGCGGCCCGCAGAACCCAGGCCAAACTGCATCTGTACGCTGCATTAAAGCAGGCATCTGCCTGCCGCAGAGCACCCGCAATCACAAAGACCCAGTTACAACTTCCAAACCCTCTCCCAAGCCTAACGCATAAAGGGGGCATTTCTTCCTGTAGATAACCTATTTATTTATGCCAAGCTGTTCCTCGCTTTATGAAAATGTAATGACATTCAGGGCTGTGGGATGCATAGCTGGAAGGTCACATGAACAGCTCCCTGACATGTTCCCAGAGACAAAGCAGTGCTTTATTGCAGCTGTGGGGAGTGCTGATCCACGCATGTACAGTCAAAGTGAGTATCGGCTGTGAGGGAACAGCGTGCTGGTTAAGGACCTGGTTATAAATCACTGCGCTTTATGCCATACACAAGGAGCCCTGCTTGCCCCCAGAAGATTGCAGGCTCCATTCCCAGATGGGTTCCTGCCATTGTATGACTGAGCAAGGTACTTAACCCAAATTGCTTCCAATGCACTACTGGAAAATGTACAAGTAAACTAGTAGACTTGCATAATCAATAAATTGTGTATAAAAAGCATAAAACAGGAGCATTTTTGGCAATCTGGAACACAGCCAGGCTGCAGTTCATCCACTCTCACAGGACCTTTGCACCCAAGAGTAAACACTCCTCAAGGGTACCCATTTACAAGGCACCACTCAAGATCCTTCCTGTGGAGGGCACACCTCCACCATAGCTGCCACAGCAGCCTAGTGTCTGATCTGTCTAATGTCTTCTGTGTCTCAGAGGCACTCATTTCAGTAATTTCCATGCATAACGGTTTCACATTTCTGTTTATAACACACACACTGGGATCACCTCTGCTCTGGCGTCAGGTGACAGGTAATTTAACTCTGATGTTCTCTTAGCATACAAACTGTCAAAAACCCCAACAAGGATAGCAAACAAAGCAACTGTTTTACACATGTCCCTGGGCTTCATTTAAAGTATACTGCAGGTTTGATAAGAAAATAACACACACAGAATCTGATTAGCTGGATGTGCCAAGCCTTGTGAGGACTGTGTCCCAGAACAAACACCAGCATTCTATGTAGTACACTGAGAAAGCATGCTTGATATATGATATATGAACATATGATAGCATGGATAGTGTACAGACAGTGTAGTATGCTTAAAAGTACCTGAGGTCACACTACAATCCCTGAAAATGCCATTTATGCAATTTGTGCAAAAAAAGACTGGGGATTATGGCAGAGCTCAATATAGAAAAAACAGCAGACAATTTCAACGTGTGCATAGTCTGTATGTGAGCGTGTAAGTAGTGAAAAACATTCTGTGGTGCAGATCAAATGTCACAGTGACATACACTATACAATACAATTTTCACAGTGACATACACTATACTGTTGTGCAAGTTCACATGCCACTTGTAATATTTACTGAGATCAAAATTCTGTAGATAGCTACCTAGTCTCTGTACTGTTGCTGCAGTTAAACTTCATTAAAGCAGAATCATGACGCAGAAGTCCATAACTGACACACAGTGTGAACTTCAGTACTGATTATAAGCATTAAAAGATTTAGTATAGACTGTACTGCACAACACATCAGTATGCAGGATGCTAGTGTGTGATTTGGGACACAGCCCCAGTCTGGGTTTAGTATTTCCTTTACTAATTAACAGACCTTGGGATTCAGTTTTATGTTTTTTTTTTTTTTTTTGTTTTTCACTTTTTCCAGTCAAAGAAAAATCTATTTTAAGTTCCTATCAGACACACATGGAATTATGCTGCTAAATTAAATAACATACTAACAAAAATCAACAAAAATCCTTTAATTACCCTAGAAATGCACTCATTTTGAAAACCTCTTCAGAAGCTGAATCATGCTGTGACATTCAAATGTGGATGTGATTGTACTGATTTTCATGTCTTTGTGCACCTGTGATTACCAGTCCAAAACACCACAGAAAATGAATTATGGGTCAGGAAAAAATGCCATTACTTCAAAGTAAATGCAAAAAGCAGTTAGGCATTCCTCATGGCAGGGAAGGCAAAGACCATGGTTGCCATAGACTTCAGTGTGCTATGGATGCCAACACCATGTCTGCTACCACAATATACTCAGCCATGTTCCACTGCTGAGTGACAAGAGGCAGGACAGCCAGGCGTCACTATCCCTGTACAAAGGTGGGTAAGATTACAGTGTGTCTGAGATGGACACCTTCCTGCATCTCTAAGCCAGATCCACTCCTGTGCAGGAGAAGGAGCCTGCAGTGTAAGCTGGCCTGGTGCTCAGGACGCAACTGAGCCCAGGCACAGGGACACTCCAGCACACAGTGGCCAAACACATTGACTCTTAACTGAACCTAACATCGTGCCAATCTGTTCTGGCATGACTGCAGGCACAGAGGGCAGACGCGGGGAGAGGTACCATCCACACTGTGCTGTGAGAGCAGCCTTGTTTGGGGGTGAAGGTGCGACAGAAAGGGCTCTAATTCCATATGGATAAAGATTACAGCTTCTGTTTACTGACAGCTCTTTGACTGCACACCACTTCAGAGACAACATTCAAGCCCCATACACTGCTCACTTACACTTACAAGTAATACAAGTGAAGCCCTTGAAATGGCATGCCTGATGACACATGTCTGCATGCTGCTTATATTAGCCTGCTTTCCTGCCCCAGACGGTACATGTAATGGACTGGCCACCCCATTCACCTGATACGACCCCAGTGGTGCACCGCTGCCATGCTTTGGATTGGTGGATGTGCTGTCAGGATTCACGGTGAGCGTGCTTGCTTAGGCGGACACATCTTGCAGAGTGCAAAAAAAAAAAAAAAAAAACATGCAAGCCAAAGTGATATCTATGACTACACCTAAGATACTGGATGCACGTGCTGCCCGCAGCAGCTGAAGGACAAACAAGACATCCAACCCGTACAGTGAAAAAGGCATTTAGCCTCCTTTGGTTTGGAAATGGGTTTGAACAGTGATGTGTCAGAAGTGCTGCAGCATCATCAGCAGGAAACCCGTGTGTATGCTGTCCCTGCATAGAAGAGATGATAGCCATAATCAGGCTGTTTCAGATTCCTCTCCCGGGTCCCAGTTTAAAAGGCTATAAAAAGTCCAGCATAAACCTGAAGGCATTCCTGGTCAAGGACTCCTGCTCGGTAATAAACACATGCTCCCACTCACTCAGGTTCTCCAGCAGGTCCTTGCAGTCGTCGGTGGCCACGTCGTGGATGGTCCGCTTGCACTTGTCCCTTTTCTCAATGTCCAGCTCGCCGTAGCCACACAGCACCTCCAGGCAGTTCTGAAAGGCGCAGTCACACACACACACACACACACACACACACACACACACACACACACACACACACACACACACACACACACACACGCCCGTCAGAATGTACACGGCTCAAATCCAGCCTCATTCAACACCCCCTCGACACAGTGCACTTCTCCTGACCTTTCACAATGCCTGAAGGAACGAGCTGAGCCAATGCTCACAGTTCAGTTATTCTTCTCTCTACAAATGAGTAGTAGTTTACCTTCCCATTATTTAACACTAACTCTAATTAGAGATTTGATGTGGCTTTTCCCAAATGAAAAGGCGCCAGGTGGTGGCGAAAGGGATAGTGTTATACTTGCTTTGTATGTCCAGCTTGTCAATAAAGCCTGATTTATACATGCAAGTCCTACCAGGCCCTCTGTCTAGGTTTTATTTTCTCACAGAAGCTCTGAAGGTGCATTACAAGAGAATAGATCTGGAAAGCCTGGAATAACCTAGAAGTTTCAGTGACAAGTTGCTTCTTACAGCAGCAACACTGTCAAACTCGAGTGAACACACATACAGCTGGTATCTATGGGGAATCATGCTGTGTAACACGATGACGGGCTTCTATGTCCCCATTGGCTAAATCTGTTTCTTAACTGGCATCCCTGGGTTGATGACCATGAGGACAGTTTGTCCATATGGAGCCTTTTCCAGAGGTGGCTACCAGAAACTCCAACCTTTAGTATAACAGGCTTCATTCACAAGGGGGGATACCAGTAAGGTGCAGTGTTTTCTGTGCATCCCATTGCTGAGACTGAGCAATTGCGCTTATAAGAAGTTGTATAAAGGCTTTTTGTGCAATGCTTTCATTGCCCTGTGTGTGTGTGTGTGAGATACATGTCCAATGTGGAGCGTGCAGGTGTAACGCACCTTGAAGCCCTTGGACGCAGCAATGTGGGCGGCCGTCCAGCCATCCCGGTTGGTGTGGTTGAGGAGGGCGGCGGGCAGGACGGGTCTCTTGTTCGGGGGGCCAGTGGTCTCAGCGGGGCGGAAGTCAGGGTCGGCGTGGCCCTCCGGCGGGCCGGCAGTGGGGGAAGGGTGGTACAGGAGGAGCTCCAGGCTGGCCACCTGACCCGAACTCGCTGCGGCGTGCAGCGTCGTCCAGCCGTCCTGCAAACAACACCAGCACACTTAACAGCCTCATCTTTCCTCTTACTTAAGGAGGGCAGAATCATTTTATTATTGTTATAAAAATAGCTCTGCACATCATTTCTACCAGGGAAATGATCAATGATCTCCCCCTCGTCTTCCAGTGATTTGAGCAGGACTACTGTGGATGGCCTCAAGAAAATTAATTACAGAGTCAATAAAATGAACTGTTATTCTAACTTGCGATCTATAACATGATAATTTGCGCTGTGGAGAGGAAAAGCTGCAGGCTTGAAAATAACAAGAGGGCCAAGAACAAATACCAATTACTCCCCAAAAAGCAATTATAAAGTTACTTATTGCAACAACTCAAAATAAAGAGCCAAACTGCATCCTGATGACAGTATCGCCTTGCTTGGAAAATACATAACCGTCATGAAAATGAAGTGGCGAGACTGGTCTTGTTGCTATGGGAACACCCGAGCTGAAATGAAGTAAGTTATGGCCTCATGCACTGCTCTGAAACTTAGAAGCACTAAAAGGGTTTTGAATCAATTTTATGGCCCTCAGTGTGACATGAACAAGGAGGCAAATTTGTGGTAAGGGTTGCAAGTTCCATTCCCTCATGAGGATGTTGCTGGTGGTACTTCATGCTGCTACTGCTTAGGTGTATATTCAGCATTCAACACCAGTGCTCGAAATGCCCTTGGGAGGTACGCCCTCTAAAAACCCATTTCAAAGTATTAAAGGAGGGCGTTTTTAATTACTTTACCTATTGTAAATACCATAATAATCCCACACGCTGCTATCAATAAAGCATCTTTAAATATATGACGTCTTCCCCACTTCACTGACAACAAAGAAACCGCTCCGACTCTCTAAAGTAGCAAAGAGAATTTGCTTAGCTTTTAACGTGTCTTTAACCACAAAACACACATAACACCACAGTTTTGGTCTAACATTTGAATTAAACGCCCGTTATGTTCCATTTTGACACGGCACAAACTGCCTGCAGTTACGTTATTACTAGTGTGTTAGCGCTGCGTTGCTATTTTAAGCTAACGCATTATTTTAAAATTATCGGTACACCGCCGAAAGTTCTGGAATTATCGCTCTGGTCAGCCTTATTCACACAACCGTTCGCGCACACACACCTGTCCTTCGTTGAGTTTTTCTTTACAAAGAAGTGAAATTCTTTCGAAGACATTTTATGAGGTAAAACAGGGAAATGCTACTTGCTAAAGGGAAGTGTTCTAACGGACTCCACGGCTCGAGCTCTGGGCCCTGGTTGATGTTGCTTCTGATGGTCGTCTCCACAGCGATTAGCCTACGTAGTATGGTGTATGTTACGTCCAGAACGTTCCGTTTCATTTCGTCTTGGTTGCGGTTTAACAGTATTTTTCGAAATTTATGAATTTATGAAAGAAATAAAACGACGATATTTTACTTTATATGACTTGGCTATTATCCCTGTTAGACCAAACAAAACAAATGCGCTGACCTATGTGCACGTGCAACCAACTGAATATCGACAAAACGTCACGACACTCCGTACTCTGATTGGCCAAACAGGAGGGCTGAGGGTTGCCTGCATTTGGCGCCCAATGCAACAGTGCATCTCTCCATACGGCACGCAACGGTAATTCCTCAATGGGAGACCGGGGGAGGTGCAGCCTGCGGGTTTCTAACTTAAGTAACTGAACTTAAAAATGTACGCTATATAAAATTGTCCAGGAAAGGGGAGTGTAATGAGCAAATAAAATAATTATAAAATTAAAAAAAAAAAAAAAAAATCTGCAAAAGCCCAACTTTTTGGTGATCCAACACACAGCCAACATGCAGTGCAGTCACTCAACAACAAAAAATCAATATAGCAAAATTAATAAAGACAAAAAATGCATTTCAGCTTCCTCTGAAAGCCCTGCGGTGTGTGAAGTGAGGGAACCGTTGAGGACTCACAGTGGTGACCAGCACACGGTCTGCTCCAGCGTCCAGCAGGGCTCTCACACAATCCGGACTCCCGCTGCCGCTCCCTAGAAAGAGCGCCGTCTGCCCGCCCGCCGCAACACGGTCTACATCTGTAGCCACGCCCGCCAGCACCTCAACACACCTGCACACACACCCACAGGAATACAACATCTTTATATAGGAATACACATCATTCTTTAACTGGTTCCACCAACAGACAGAGAGATAGGCAAACAGAGATGAGACACACAGAACAGAACCAGACACAAAGAAAATGAGACAGTGAAGCAGAGAGAGCAACAGAAAGACAAACAGATTGAGAGACAGATGAATGGAGTCAAGGAAACGAAGAGGCAGAGAGGCTTCAATAACTGCATTCTCTGACAAATATAGCCCATAACTCTCCATATCTCCTCAAAACCTTTTTCTGTCTCCAATAAAATACTATCAAAACTCAACAACTTCTATAGCACATGAAATAAAGGAAATATATGAGGATTTGTATACAACAAGGCTGAGGCTAGAGAGACAGTGAAACAACACTGTGTGCGTGTGTGTGTGTGTGTGTGTGTGTGTGTGTGTGTGTGTGTTCTTGCCATGAGCAGCGGCACGCGGACAGCTCCCAGCTGCCCCGGTGCCATCACTCCGCACACGTCCTCGGGCATATGAGGGCGGGCAGCGGGGGATACACACTATGCAGGACCCAGTCGTCCTTACGCAACACCACACGCATGTGCCTCCCTCACTCACTTAATGAGGGTGAATCTGCACGTAGCACTAACCAAAATAACCCTGCTTTCATTGGTGATCCCCCTTCCTCCTCTCAGAGAGTGCACAGAGACGCATTAGGCCGCGCTGCTGTTTCCTCTGGCTCTGACTCACCTGGAGTGGCCCTGGGCGGCGGCTGTGTGTAAAGGAGTGAACCCCTTTTTATCAGGAACCTCAGCAGGCACCCCTGCAGCCAGCAGCAGCTTCACGCAGTCTGAGAGGGAGAGGGAGAGAGAGACGGACACACGCTGATGACACAGCCTGGCCTTAACGAGCGCTGGCGGGGAGATCACTGTCCTGCCAGGGTCATCAATAGTGAGGGTGATGATCATCCCAGAGCGTCAGTGCTGTGTGACGAATATGAATGTGCTTATCACCGCACTGTGCAGTAACATGTAGGCCGTGGACATCTTGACAGCTTCCTCTTTGTTCTGTGATGAAAACAGTTGGGTTTTGACACGCAGTTGCTTACTGTGTGAAGGTGACACCAAGGCATGATGTTTACCATATATTGCACTGGGCTTGCAGGTGAATGTAACTGCATGTTACACCTTCTTCATTAATTTCTTTCTTGTTAGAAAGGCCCTCTTTCCTTTCTTACCATAACCATATCTACCAATACACTTGGATATTTACTTATCATTTACCAGTCAGGTTAAGTACATCAGTTAAGGGTACCACAGCAGTACACCATACAGGATCTGAACCTGTACTCCTGTGATATAGTGTCATATAGTGCAATATTCCTAATCAATATACTATACAGTTAGCCAATCAGTATGCTGCATATGCAAGTCACAGTAATAGCAGGATGACTGCTTCAACCGAAAAGGTCACTTTAGGCCACCAACACTGAGCCAGCTGCACACGTTCAAATGTTAATATCCTTTAACTGTAAAGGAAGCATCCAATTACCTCCAAACAGCTGACAACACAGCCTTGATGGCCACCGGGGGTTAAAGTTCACATCCTGCTAAACAGCAGGAGGCTTTCTGCGGAGGAAGGGGGCAAGGTTGTTACGGCCGCTCGGTCAGATGCAAAGGGCCATTGTCACTGTCGTCGAGCGTCACGGTCCCCTAAACCGCAGGGACAGACCGCCTCTGTGTCACATAGGAACACTGTCGGGCTGCTGACCCCACTGCTATGCCTCATGCATCAGCGTCAGCTGCACCCCACACTGGGGCCTAGTCGTAGGTCAGCATTAGATCATCATGAGTTACACTGGTGGGCTCCACGTGATTATTGGAGTGGAGTGAAAGATGCTTCTATAGCTGCAGCACTCAATTCTGAGAAAACTGTGTGCAAAGGATGAATTGGCCCCATACCAACGCTTGTATTATAACACCGAGATCTCACACAAAACATGCCTACCACACCACTATAGACCTACAGTAAGGCACTGATAATCCCCAAGTGAAAACTGTCCACAGCAGTAAAATGTTAAGTGGAAAAGTTAATGGTCTTGGAGCAAATACTGCACCACATACTGGAAAAAAAAGGACACATGAGTCCAACAACTCTGAAGTCATCACACTGACTTATTCATTGCAGGCAAACTCCTCTGTGCCCTTGACGACAGGCTTACAGGAAGTGGAGTGATGTCATTACAGCTGGTGCATTAGTTTGTTTGGTTTATGGCTCATTCCTGCAGGACTTAATTGAGTCAGAAACGGTTTTCCTCGGTGTAAAAATAGCTCAGCTCTGGGTCACGCTGCCCTAGTGAACATCTTCTGCCTTCCGACGCCTGCTCATTACAAGAGGAAAATAACAAGCAGGATGGATGAACGCCCTCTGAATTCAAATAGAATCCTTCTGTAACCCAGCCAGAAAACTTTCTTCCTTAACAGCCCTGCATGCTGACATATGTACATTGTCAGAAGCAGACAGTAGCATTTTTTCCATTTGATTTTAAGGCACTGCAGCATTTCCTTGAGAAATAATAAAAGCAAGGTAAAGAAACTGGTTGGATGTTACTAGAATTTATAAATGACCACCAGCATGCTGTTTGCTTCATGGGTCAAAATGAACAATTGACAGCATGCATACTTTAAACATTTTAAACGCTTGTTTAGCTCTTCAAGAAAGGCTATAATTAATCTCAAAGTCCAATGACATGTTCGTGTCCAAAGATAACCAAGGTTAACAACAGGTCATTTCTCAGAGGACAGTCCTAGCTTTCAGTGCATGCCTTGGTCCACATGAATGTGTGTCGGAATCCAATGAATGAGCAGCATTTTTATGGGGGGGGGGGGGGGAAGCCCATCTTACCTGTGTGTCCGTTTTCAGCAGCAGAATTCAAGGCAGCTTGTCCGTCCTCATCGGGGCGACAAATATCCATTGGATCTGGGTTAAGCAGCATTGACAGTAAAGTGACGTTTCCCTGGGTAGCAGCTTGGAGGAGTAGGGTGTGCCCGTCGGCCAGGGGAACGGGGCCACCGCAGGTTAGCGAGGGGACTATGGAGGGACACCAGCCTGGGAGTTAAAGTGACACTGTTTACAGGGAGGAAGTGACGCACGATGGCGTGCCGGGCCCGACACCCACGTTCCGACACCTTTCCCCGCGGTGCTGTTCAGAGTAATGAGCCAGCTCGCTCTCCCAGCTCCAGAGCAGTTCCAACAAATACTTTACAGAACTCATTTCAGCCTCGTTAAATGAAATGATTGAGGAATACCCCTCCACTTCTCTATTTAGCTTTTATTATTATCTGAGAGTGGAATAGAGCCACCTCATCAATCCTTACCATGGCTCTTTGCTCCCAAATGACATTAGTCTACTTATATTGTTTCTCCTCTGTACATGATTCATAAGAAGAAATTTGGTACCGAAAGTGCATGCAACAGAACCCGACTCTCAGACACAGTGGGGTGTTATTCTGAATTGTGGACCTGCTGGGTGTCACTCGAGCGGCCCCTCTGGGTGAAAGGTCACGGAACGCAGGCGCAGGGACACGACTGAGAGGGCAGACACGTCGAATCAATCGCCTCGGTCGAACGCACTTCAACCGAGCGCAATCGGTCTGACACGCAGCCCCCAGCGCAACCTAGGATGTTTCCAGTTATAAATGTGTAAGTGCAAAGGTTCATTGAGTGCTGTTGGATCAAACAAGCAAAAAAAGAGGAGAGAACTTCATTGGTTAAACCTCTGTAGAAGTGGAGCCATAGATGCTGAGGATTTGTTTGTCCTTTTTTCAGGATCAGAAGAAGGTAAATGATAGGAATCGTTTTAGCTGTGTGTATGTGAGTTTTGACTTTAAATCCTTTTCTTCCTATTTCTATCAGGGCTTGGTCATATTAGAGGACCAGGAGGGAAACAGGAAGTGTTAAGTGAAGGAGTGCAAGAGTTAAAGACGGTGTTATTTCGAGGAGCTTTCACTTGGAGGTGCTCTTTGAGGAAAGGGGGTTAAGTGCGTGGATTTTACTGCATAAAGAGTAGAAAACCTTGCGAGCAGGCCCCTGCCTCAACAACTGGAAAGGAGACAAAAAAGGAAGGTTTTCAGCACGTAAAGCGTCAGTGAGGACAGCTATTAACATCACAGCCTCCTAGAAGTCAGCTCCAGTTACCTAATTGATAAATCAAACCAAATTGTGGGCAAACTTTGCCGCTGGTGGGACACACACACTTCTGTGCAGTGATTAACTTCGTATTTGTGGCAGTGACCTGTCTACAGACTGACGAGAAGGTTCTGACAGAGCAGTGCTGAGGTGGAGCTGCATTTCTTTGCTTTGGACAGGAGAGCAGCATTCTGAAAGATTAGAGAGGCTGTCACCACAGGAGGCATGGGTGAGCTCATTTCGCTGCTCTCTGACCAGCAGATCCCAGCATCCCTTTCAGGATATTACAGCTGTTTTAAAACTGCCATAACCTCAAAAGCAGAGTGAGTGGAACCTCAATAAATGTAATGTGTCTAAATGGAGTAAAGAGCTTTCTTTTTTTCAGGGGAAATTCTGGAGTGCACGTCGGTGGAAAACAAAACAAAACAAAATCATTACAACATTTCCTTTGCACTTAAGAGCTTCTGGCCTGACAGATCTTAAATGCCAAAAGAGCACTTTGACCGTCAAGACATACATTTTGTAACTAGTATGTACGTGAACAGAATATATCAATTAACTCAGACAGGGAATTAAGTTAATGTAATTCATTGTGCTACATTTGGTTATGAAGTTAGCAGTGTGCATTTATCATTTATAAATTGCAGTCGATATTGTGTCTCCGGGAGCATCCTGATGAAGAAATATGTCAGTGAATGAGACCACAGGAAGTACAACATGCCATTCACAGCCAAAGTTCACACACAAGTGACAGGGGACAGGCGGACAAGTGACAGGTGGAAATGGTCGCAGCCACTTATGGGTAGAACCTGTGTCAACAACATGACGTTTATTTAAAACAGAAACCATTAAATCAAAGTTGTGGCCTTAAGGGATTTGGCCATAAAATTAAGAAACAGAATACTACAGAATGCAAATGGTGAATTCTCCTTATGCGAACAGTTTAGAAATGGTTAGTACGTCCAACCAGAACTGACAGAACTATCTTCAGTGCCTTTGAAGCATTTGAAGTTTTGGCTCTTACTCTTGGTCACACTAAAAACATACTTAAGGCAGCAGGGGAGCTACGTGCTGCTAGGTAACAATAACCAGTGTGGACACAGGAGTACAGGTGTGTATCAGCGTGGGAGGGGGGGTTAGTGAAACCAAGGGGAGGTGCACGGCATGCGACAGTGAGGGACAAAAAGGGACAGAGCAGCCTCTGGCATCAGCTTCAGAGAGGAGATGGTTACTTCTAGGACCCCCGGACCCTACCGCGCGACCTGGGCTCACCTGCCAACACTGGCGAGCCGCGGAATAAGCAGTACCACAGCGTGTTTATACCCACGCTCTGGTATTGCTTACAGCACATGGGAGAATGAGATACTGGAGAAGCAGGAGGATAGAGGGTAGGTAAAGAGACAGTTTGCATTCAGAGAGAATGAAATCTGAAAGCCTGAACAGTTTCCTAGTACTGAGTGTGCCTTTACCAATTTATCTACATTCTTTACCAATCTTTACCAATTTATCTACACTTTAAAACATTTTTAACTCCCTCCTTCCTGGGTTTGTTTTTGGTGCAATGAGGTTGTTACTGATGGGCCTTAGAGGCGTATGAGGAGGTGTGGAGCAGGCTCTGAGAGAGGTATGTGTCTGTAGGTACAGTAAGAGGAGGAGAAGGCGGAGGAGAGGAGAGGAGGGGCGCGGGGAGCGGTGGTCAGGCCCTTTACCTGAGGCTGCTGCCAGGGGGCTGTCTGAGTCACAGGGTCTACAGGATGAAGCGCTAACGGGGTGAACGGAGGAGCTACTGACAACAGCGCTGGTGACAGGGGGACAATCTGCACATGCGGCCCGGTGCGGCCCCCGCGCCTGGGGGGGGCGGGCACCCACCTGAGATGTGGTCAAGGCTGGGACGGGGCAGCCGGCCCCCCGGCCCGCCAGGTCGATGGCGGGTTTTGGCGGGAGCTGGGGCGTGGCGGGCTTGGGCGGCACCCCCAGGCCGGCGGCGGGGGACCTGCCGCCGTCGCCCACCACTTTGATGGGGGGGTGGGGCGGGGAGGGGGTCTGCGAGAGGCCCGGCTTTTTGGGCGGGATAGGCGGCGGGTTGCCCCGGTCGATGCGGCCCGCCGTGGGCGACTTGAGGCCGACCTGGGGGTGGCCCAGCCGGCCGGCGAAGGGCCCGCCCTCCGAGGCGGAGTGGGGCAGGCTGGGGCGGAGGGCGCCCCCCGCGGGCGGGCTGGTGAAGCGCGACAGGACCTGGGTGACCGTGTGGCGGGCCTGCTGCTTGGCAGCGAAGCTGTCCCGGTTGGTGGGGGACAGGTCGCGGGACGGGGGGCTGAGGGCGGCCGTGCCGTTTTGGTCCTGCTCCGAGGCCTGGAACTTGTAGCGGGCCGCCTGGACGCGGGGGCTGACGCCGGCAGGCAGGGCGGCTCCGGGGGAGTGCGGTATACTCTGCGCACCGTCGCCCCCCGCTGGCCCGTTCTCGGACACGGGGACGGCCCGCGCCGCCGACTTGGGCAGGCTCATCCCGGCGTAGTTGGCGGGGGAGGGTTTGACGGGGATGGTGACGGGCGCCTTCTTCAGTCCGTCCGCGCCCGGCTCCGCCGGCGGCAGGTCTGTTTGGCAGTGCGCCGCCCGGTAGGTGACGGGGTCCGTGCCCACGGCGACGGAGACGGAGGCTTTGGGCGCGGCGGCGGTGGCGGTCGAGGCCTCCCGGTCAGTCCTGAGCTCCTCCACCTGCCTCCTCAGCCCCTCGCTCTCCGCCCGCAGCTCGGCCGCCCGCGCCTCCTCCCGGCCCAGCCGCGCCCGCAGCTGCTCCCGCTCCGTGTCCAGCTCCGACAGCTGCTTCTCCATCTCTGCCTCCATCTGCTGACCCTTCTGCCGCTCGGCCGCCAGCTCCTCCTCCAGCCGACCCGAGGCCTTGCCCTCCTCCTCCAGGCGGGAGGACAGCTCCTCGAAGCGCTGGCTCTCCTCCACCACGCGCGCCGCCAGCTGCTTGCACTCCCGCATCAGCATGCCCACCATGTGCTTGTTCTTCTCCCGCTCGTCCTTCAGCTGCGCAGACAGCTTCCTGTGCTCCTGCTGCAGACTCTGCAGCTGCGCCTTCTCCTGCTCCAGCTGCGCAGCACAGAGAGCCACCGTCAGATACACACACACACACACACACACACACACACACACACACACACACACACACACACACACACACACACACACACACACACATGCACAGCGTACACACATATCCACACAACTCACACCTACACCTTACATTCACAAATATGTATCTTATATGTGCTAATGTAAACATATACATACACACAAGTATACCTTATACGTGGAAACATACACACACACACAAACAGAAATACACACAAACACATACACACACCTGCAAATATATACATACAGACACCTACCTTGCAAAGACACACATACACACATGCAACCTTCACACACACCAATATATACGTATTCGTACACAGACAAGAACACATGCACACAAGTAACACAGGTAACATTCATATTACATCTGCTTCACAACCACTGATCTTGAACTGTGTTCCATTATGTACTTCAACAGCAGTTCATTCTGATGGATCTGGGCTGACATCATGAGAAAACCATGATGTGGCACTCAGCTGTCATGTGGCCAAAGCTTACAGTGAGGGGTCAGGCCTCAGGGTTGCAGTCTTACAGACAGTATTTACTGTGTGTATAGCAGCAATACAGTTTTATAGAACATTTAAAAGTCAAGAGGCTATCAATCTGCCCAATATTCTTCTGTACAGCCCCAGCCATCTATATCAGTTTAACTGCTGGAAAGTCTCCTTTTCCCCATCTTTTAAATAGGTTCATTTTCACTGTATACAGAAGTGCAGGATTTTAACATTAGAGCACAATGAGGCCTGTAAAACGGAGGTGACTGTATCTGGATCTTGGCACTCCTGTTATTGCTACTGTTGGCTCTGCTTTGGTGATCCAAACACTCTCCTTCAACCGTCATTTAATGCAGACCACAGTCACAACTGGATACAAATTCAAATGTTTTTCCCCCAGTCACAGGCTGAATGTTCTGTATCAAACCCCTTTTTTGCACAAAGCCAACAGCTGTATTAGATGGTTTCTGGAGAGACTGAGAAAGATGCCTTGGTTTGCTAGAAACAGCTCTTCAGACATATTGAAAACTATCTTGTAAAAGAATGGAGAGAATTTCCTGTTTGGATTAATGATTTACAAGGTAAACTATCTTACAGTAGGCTAACGAAGTCACTTCAGCAGTGTCAGAAGGCTAGCAACTAGAGAGCTGGCTTCTGTTTATGATGAAGCACACAGGTGCAAATGGCCACTGAGCCGCAGGGAGGCTGCTTGGGTCAGCCGGATCGCCTGATTGGACGGTTAACCACCCTGTGCAGTGGGTGTCACCCGGCTTCACACCACACATTAATCACACCGGAGAGAAAGCCACTGCTGCCCCAAACATAGGGCCTGTCCCAGTGTGAGCCAGTGTCAACAGTGACAGAGAGCATGTGTGTGTGTGTGTGTGTGTGTTTGTGTGTGTATGTGTGTATGTGTGTGAGAGAGAGAGAGAGAGAGAGAGAGACACACACAGTGTGTGTTTGTGTGTGTGTGGGTTTGTGCGTGTATGTGTGTGTGTGTGTGTGTGTGTGTGTGTGCGCGTATGTGTGTGAGAAAGAGAGAGAGAGGGTGTATGTGTTTGTCAGTGTGTGCGCGCATGTGTGTGCGTGAGAGAAGGTACGTGTGTATGTGTGGTTGTGTGTGAGAAAGGGTGTGTCTGTGTGTATGAGAGACAGGGTGTGTGTGTGTGTGTGTGTGTGTGTGTGTGTGTGTGTGTTTCCACTGCAGATGAGAGGTTCATTTGCACACTGAAGGGCCCATCAGACTGACAGTAAGAAAAGCCCTCCTTGTGCTGGCGCAGTGGTGCTTCACACACACAGCGCTGCTCTGGGTTCGGCAGAAAGGCCGGGCCTCATCTTCATGAGAGACGCTGAGAGAGGAGAGGCCAGACAGGGCCGGCACACACCCCATCTCTTACTGTCCTCATTTACACAACCTCCAGTCGCACCCAACGGAAATCGCACAGCAAGAGTAACATCTATGCCCTCCTCATGTTATCCACAGCCTCACTCAAAGCGGTTCAACTGTATCCTCCAGCTAAGCTAACAGAGCAAATGTCTAAACCATACTCACTATGAATCACAGATCCACTAGCAAGGTTTTGAAGTTCTGTATATGTGTATGTGAATGTACACACACTCAACATAAAGAGTGGGCAACTGACTTGCCCTCAGCTCTCTTCATTTTATGAATATTTAAATATTTGTCAGAGAGGCATATAAAATGTACAGAGACAACAGCAGGTAGCCAGGTGGCGCAGGTGGCTTAACTGCACCTAATTCAACTGCAGTGAGGTGCATTGGTCCAAGGTCCGTGGACCTGGATTAACCACTTACTGGATTGAACACTTAGCTTGTTTTCACACGCACGAATGATACAACATTCTCACCAAAATCACATAGCTGGGCTGTCACCAAGACAACCATGAAATCTTATCACCATAACAACCATTCTGCCTGCATGTGGAACAAGACAGATTTGATCTTTTAGTTGACAGCATTAGAGATGTACTTGGGGGGGGGGGGGGTTATCCAGTATATAGCAAGTATCTGGATGGAAGAATCTTGATTTATGTTAAAAAAAAAAAAAAAAATGAAGTGGTGGTGGGGCAGTATTTGGCAAGGGGAGATGCCCTCTCCTCAAGTCCAAGGACAGGGCTGAGATATTCATGGCAGCAGGTGTCAGGCACCGTGAATGGAGGTTCCAGCCCATTAGACTTCAGAAGAATGAGGTCCTGTTTCCCTGCTTCACAGGGAGGCCCTGTTCTGGGACATTCTTAAAGGCCACCTCGGGCTGTTTACTCAATTTAACATGGACACGGACATTTAAAATGTCATGGACATTTAAAGGGAGCTTGAAGGGAAGTGGATGGGAAAGATGCACATTTGAAAACGAAGCCCCGGCAGGCGTTCAGCTGGACGCCCTAAGGTATACAAGTCAACGTCTCTTACAAGGCTGGTTTATAAACGCTCCCTATGTCCAACCAAGCCCTTTCCCTGAGTTTCCTTTCCCCACATTAAGCACCTGAGGCAGCCTTTGTGCCATCGCTGAGGTGGCCGCTTCGCCCACATCCCACAGGGCAGGGGTCTTAGTGCCTTTATCACCTGCCACTCAAGGAGGAGGAATTTGGGACAGGCGCAAGAAGAGGCACCCTGGAACAAGGGGGCCTCACATTCCCCCAGCAGGCCAGAATAGCACAGGGGAAATAAATAGAACAGAAACGACTGACATCTGGCACCCGAGCTGATCACAGCCAGCTAATCCACCAGGGAGGAGAGTCGCTCATCCAAAGCAAACTCGAAAGCGGGCCTGCTGCCAAGGACACGCCCTCCCTCCGGTCACCTCTGGTGACCGCAGCCACTTTCGAAATGTACCAGCTTCAGACACAGCTTCAGGGTGTCCATTGAGGATGAATGGGATCAGTAACCTGGGAATTCACTGTGGCAGTGTTAGAAAATAACTGAAGAACACTGTGACAGTGTTAGAATGTAACTGAGGAACACTGACAGTTCTACACATTAGAAGGACAGGAACTCTTCCAGCTGGACCTCATTAAGTTACATCACATTTTTTATTTGCTTCACAGACAGCCTTATCTAGGGCGCCTGAAAAAAGCATCCAGACATTTACTCAGACATTTCAAGTCACTTGCTGAAGGGTACAACGGCAGTGACAATCTTGGGAACTGAACTTGCAAACTTTTGCTTACAAAACACAGAATAAACTGATCAAGAGTCTGAATTTCATGACTGGTAAGAGGATGAGCAGAATTCTTTGGCTAACTTGAAACAGGCTTAATGACCTTCATATTGTGACCCTGTGTATGGCATTCGCTTGTGTTGTACTCTGACTCACTTGTAAGTCACTTCAGATAAAAGTGTCTGCCAAATGAATATATATGAATGTAATATTGTGCTGTGTGTGCTGGGTTCTGGGGGCGGAGCCACACAGCAGTGGGTGGGACTTAGGCTTTTAAGGCTTTTTAAGATTAAGGCTGAAGATTGGATAGGCAGTCTCGGGAGGCGGGGCTTACCTTCTTCTGCCTGCTCTCGGCTGCGGCCAGCTGGGCGGACATCCTCTCCTGCATCTTCTTACAGTGGGCCATGACGGCCTCCAGGACGGAGATGGGGCTGGCGCACACGGGGCGCCGGTCCTTGTCCCCTCCCCCGGACTCAAAGTCGCGCTGCAGGGCCAGGAAGGGGTCGGCCAGGCTGAAGTGGCCGTAGCGCTCCTGGATGAACACCTCTTTCCTGCGGGCCTGGGGAGAGAGACACACACGGCACGCCATTAGCGCCTGGGGGCTACACGGTTTAGCGCACGCTGCTACGCTTGCTGTCTGCCCAGCAGCCTCCAGGGAAAGTCTCTGCATGGGCCGCCGTCTCACGCCAGTCTCCCCGCTGCCCGCTGGACCAACTGATGCAGGGCCTCTCTTTCATAAGCCACCTGTCTTCGTTTGATAACGCAGAGAGATGCCAGATACTCTTTTTCATAGGAGCAGCAGAATTTAATTTCCAAGCACTATCCTCGGCTCAGAACAGCGGCGGACAGGCAGGAATGAAATTACCGAGGAATAATGGCGCCGCTTTGGGGAGCTATGGCCTACGCGTAACGCTCATGTTGTGTGTGTGCGTGTGTGTGTTGGAGGGAAGCGTACCAGGCACCTGGGACCAGATTCAATTCCTCTGGATCGCCAGCCAAAGGGAATATCATGACCCTGCAAGGATAGTGTGACCAGAATAGCGGCGTATATTTCACTGGGCCAGCTGGTATGCTGACAGGACCTATAATTCCAACACAACGCTGGAAAAATACAGGCACTAATAATTTACACGAGAAGCTTCAATGAATAATAGATGGTAACAGAGAGTACCGCCCCCTCGCTGTTGTGTGAGGTGTGTGTCCAGGCCACCAGCAGACCTGAGGCTCTGGGTGCAGCGTAACTGTGGCAGCAGCTGGCGAAAGGGGGCACCACAGAATGCTACAGGCTCAGCTAGTCACCTGATAAGCACCCCCCAGTTACACTCTTCCTGTACGTACATGATCTAACAGGACAGCTTTACTGCAGCGGTCCTTATCAACTGTCCGACAGCTCAAGCGTTTCTCTCTAAGCTAAAGCTCAGGATGCCGGATTTCACAAGCAGTTTAAGATTATAAATCAAACATGATTTAAAATTTGTGCATTTTCCTGCACAACCGTTTGGCGGTTTGCTGCTTTTCACGCTTGGGGGTTACATTAGGACATTTCGCTGATTACTTACTTATATCCGCAGTCACTTGAACCGCTTTTATGAAACGCGCTCTGACTTGATATATCTCTCATAACAAAGGAACTGTTAGAGAGCACTTGAAGCCTGACTGATTCATAGGTAGTTGATTAAATTGCTCTGAGGGTCAGGGGAAAGCGGGGCCCTGGTGTGGCTCTGTTTGTGCCTGCGTTTGAGCGGAGCAGTAGGTAGGTAGGCCAGCGCAGGAGGTACGCGGGGGTGGGGGGTGGGGGGTGGGGTACAGCTCCTTTGCCTGTGAGCAGAGCTCTTCGCCAAACAAGGAAATGATCAATTCGTCTGCATAAACACGGCGGGACGGATTCCCTCAGACGCTTCGCAGGACGAAGCAAACGAGCGCCGATTCTACACGGACTCGGAGACATAAAGCCACCGGTGACAGCGTGGGGATAAATAACGCTGTAATGGAACAGCGTAAGCAGGAGAGGGGGAGGGAGGGAAAGAGAGAGGGAGAGAGCGAACACAGGGCTTCTTTCCCTCTGTGTGTGTGTGTGTGTGTGTGGGGGGGGGGTGGGTTTAATTCTTTATAAAACTGCATCTTTCTGAGTCACGGACATCTGGTGGTTTTCCTCCAGGCTTGGCAAAACCCAGTCTCTCATCACAGGAGATATTCCACACCCCCCCCTGCCCCCGGCCCCTCCCCCTGCCAATCACACAGGTCAGATGCCACCAGCAGCCAGTGGGGAACCCCCGAATAATACTCTGTTTACAGATATAAATAACAAAGAGGGTTATTATGGGATGCGGCCGCGCAGCATGCAGCCTCGGCCGGCCGGTTGCCGTCTTTGCGGTGGGCAAAGAGGAGGTGCGTGTTTACAGGGATGGATAAAAACAGTTTACCTCCAAACTGCAGGAAAACAAACACCGCCATGCTCCTGTACACAAGTGTTTATCTCTGAGGAGATCCCAACTGCTTGCATAGGAAACGGCTGAATCCCGTTTGGCCATCGCTATGCCTTCCTTTCTGCTCTCTTTTTATACCATATCTAATCCTGGGATAGTCTCACTCTTCCACTTTTAAGAAGCACCATCTGAACACTGCCCCGGAACTGGAGTAGTATTATTTGCATTCTTTTTCAAGGATTTTTTTTTTTAATATATAAATGAGGACAACATGATCCCCATGCAAAATCAATATGTCTGTAGGGTAGCAGACAGGGGAAAAAACCCTGCCTTAAACAGTAGTCTGTATATCAGGTGTTCTTGTCTCCACTGTCATCTATGGGAAACTTCACTCTCAGACATCTTTGCAGATACCAGATAATGGAGTAAGAAAAGACATAAATGCATGTCAGAAACCAGACCCAGACCCTGGAGGCTGATCCGATTTAGCACTGGAGTCCATTGGAGTTGTACGCTTGCCTTCCTGACCGCGGCGTCAGATGTGATTGACGTGGCTGTCAGTCAGGATGATTGACAGGGGTACGAGGTTCGGCGTGAAAGCGTGAGGGCGCGTGTGTGCCGAGCAGACGTCTGCGATCCGCCTGTGCCTTCACCACGGCTGACCCCGCTCACAGGGAACGCAGTGGCGTCACAGCTCGAACCCTCGCAGCTCCGATACACGCTGTTCCCGAAAGATGCAGCCGCGGAGCGAGCCGTGCGTTTCCATGGCACCCAAACCCTCACAGCTGCAGTGAGGGAATGTGTGGCGTGATGGTGGAGATGAGGGACCCACGCTCAGTAGCCCGGACTCGGACAGACCTCAGCGCGGCCTGGGCTTTGGATGCATTCGCACACCCTGGGTGTGTGCACACGCTGTACAATGTGACCTTAAATACAGCAGAGGAGAAGTGGGTGTGTACGTGGTGGATGACTGACCAGGACATGTTAGTTTGCACAAGCCTTCCGTGAATAAACAGGCCAACAATGAAAGGTCTTTGTTTTGTTTCCCTGTGTTACTGCAAGGGAAAAAGTGACCCGTCAAAGACCTTGTTTGCCATTGGAGAAGGTGGTTTCCATTGCTGCTGCTTCTACAAATAATAAACTGGTTTCTCTCCTTCAGCTTCCACAGTTTGTTCCATTTCAAGGTAGCTTCCAGACACACACACACAAACACACACACACACACACACACACACACATCACTTTAAATAGCACAATGCTCTACACAATACTGCCATGCACTAAAATACCATCTCAAGCTTGCAGGCATTCTGTGCCGGGCCTTACTCTGAGCTGCCGTGCAGAGGTGAACGGAGGGGCAGGGGGAAATAAGCTTGCAGCGCTGGACTGGGGTACCTTCACAGATTCAACACAAACGCTAATCGACATCTTGGGAGCGCCCAGAACCCGATAATGCTACACTCCACCTACACCTGAGTGTGTGAGAACAAAACAATTGACGTCCACCAGAACAGCACAGGCTCGGGACAGGACGAACAGGTCCATAGAGAGCTCTGACACAGGGTCTTCTCCTGCTACATACAGAAGGCAGAGACAAAGAAGGATAACTGATGCAGTGCTCTTGGCTCTAAAGAGAGCGCCTTGTGATTGCACGTGTCAGAGAGAAGACCTGACAGAGGAAGGGCTGTGGCTGACCTCTTGGTATTCGTAAACAGTCCGTGGCTGAGAAAGATACATGGCGGGACAGAGCTCTGTGGAGGTCACCACCAGCTTCTCTTAAGCCATATACAGCCTGACTGTCAGGACGGTGCCTAACTCTGCATGATGGATCGGACCAGACCCCCCAAACTGGCCACGTTCTCCCTGTGCTGCCCAGTTTAATCTCTCTTACAAACAGGGAGCACCTGGATTCATTACTTGTGTAACATTCAGAGCTCCAGGTCACAGATGCTGTTTATTTGCCACCGTTGAGCACTGCTGCATATTATTAGTGTCAACCTTTTCAGGAGCGCACTGCTAAGGGGAGACGTTCAGCAGAGGCTGCCAAATACACACGCGTGTGTGTGTGTGTGTGTGGTGGAATGGAGCAGGACAGTGTGAGGGATATGTGCTGTGTGTTCATCATTTTTGTTTTGAAATGCTGTGGTAATGCATTTTTGACTGCATTCAGAGGCACAGAGAGACAGAGTGGAGCTAGATGGAGAAAAAGAGATTGAGAAAGATGGGAAGGGGGGGGAGAGAGAGAGGGAGAGAGAGAGAGAGGGAGCAGAATGAGAAACCCTGACTACTGATGGCTGGTACAGTACCACTGAACATGTAAAATCCATACCCAAGAAAAGTATCCCCATCTATTATTTAAATCCCCACTAATTATGCATTTATGAGTGTATGAATTTTATATCTGTTGGCAGGATTTCAATCACTGGCCAGCTTTATTGAAATGATGAGCAAGTCCCATTTTCACTGTGACATGTAGCCCAATAGAATAACTTCATGTCCTATAAAATCCACACAGCATGTGTGGCTTATTTCAAATTCAGACAGAAATGTGCCATTTCCGGGACAGTAATTCAACACAATATGTTTCAGAATGTGTTCTCAAATGAGTTCTGCAAAAATGTATTGAGGGCCTCAAAGTTTACTCCAGAAAAAAAAAAACACATTTCATCTTGATATTTCACATTTCAGCTGGTAGCTGATATGAGGCAGTCCTGTATACAACGTGTAAAATAGGACCTAGGTTTGTGAAATCTAGAAAATGCTACATATATATCCAGTTAATGCAAGACAGAGGAATCGTAACTGTAACTGAAGCACATGTAGAGACATGTTTACTAACATTTAAGCTTATATGGCTATCTACTGTGCCAAAACTGCAAGACTGTGAAATAGATGAGAAGAGTGAGCTGAAAAACAGTCAACGCACACAAAAGACACCTGGAACCGAAACATTCCCCAGGAGTCTCTGTGACCTTGGCTTTTGACCTTTTGAGCGGAGTTCCGGAGAACAGGGAGCAAAACCCGTTTGGTAAGACTTACTACAATCCACGCAGGTTAAGAGACTAGAAATCCAAAAATATTTCAGGACCCTTGTGACCATGGCCTTTTCCTGAGGGTTTTGGGGGAACAGCCTAGACAACTAAACAATGTTCATTTATAGTTTCATCTCAGTCTATCCATAAATATGGCCAAAAACCACTTCAGTGGTGCAACCATAAAACTAGGGTAGGATAACCAAAAAATAATACTCCTTTTGCTGGCTTTATCAGTGGGCCATAACTCAGTTTGGGGAGAGGTGGAATTAGGACTCTGCAATTACAACCGTATGAGGAGAAAACATTACTAGCCGGATGTGAGAATGGATACCCACTATCCTCCTCTCTCCAGCGGTGTTTATGGCCTCACGGTGAACATCAGAGGCTGGAGACTGCAAGAGGGCGTTAATTACAGCGCGTAGTTAATTACAGTGTGTAGTTCAAACAGCACACTGCCAGAGGCCCGCAGAGAGCCCGGGGGCCCCTGGCGTTCTGCCCCGACCCAGGAAGCGAGGGCCCCGGGTCCCGGGAGGCCGCCCGCTGCGGGGGCACAGCGACAACGCGCAGACACTTCCTGGAAACCATTAAAAGGATGGAAGACAGCGGAACACCACGCTGGCAGTGAACTAATGGTATTAAGCGAGTGTCTCTTTTCATGAAAATGGGTCTATGGTGTTTCCGGATGCGCAGTCCCCGGAGTGCGGTTTTCACAACCATCAGATCAATATATGTATCGGACGAGCTCTTGGGTCCTCTCACCCCATCAATCACCTCACCAGCATCCCTGTCATGCCTGCGCTGACCCCCAACCCCAAGCCCCCTGCAAACATTTAACTGACATCAGTGTAATGGTATCCTGTCCAACTGTGGCCGAGGGAAACCTAGCGAAGACCACCTCTGCAGCTGCCAGCGGCTCCATACACCTCTGACCCGTGTGGCTCTCCTTAGTGAGTCACACAAGAGATGGGGACCATTTTGAGCGGGTGCGCAGAGGACGGCTCAGAAGCTGGGAACAGGATCACGTGTGTCAGCGAGGACCCCGGCTGGACCTCGCACCTGCAGCAGCGGGCCCCATCTGAGGCGGCTCAGAAAAGGCCAGCCTCTCTGTGAGGCTTGTGTGTGGAGGGTCTGACTCAGACAAGGAGCTTTTCAATTAGATCCACACACAGTGTCCTCTTTGTAGGAGCACAACTTCCTCTGCATCTCCTGTGTCTCTTTTTCACTCTCTCTCTCTCTCTCTCTCTCTTTCTCTCTCCTTTCCTCTCCCACTCTCCCCCCTTTCTCTCTTCCTTTTTCACTTCTTTGCTCTCTCCCTCCCTCCTTCTTTCTCTCTCTCATTCCCTCTCTCTTTCTATCTCTCTCCCTCCCTGCCTCTGTTCTGCCTTAATAAAGCATGGTAGGTAAGTTAATTAAGTACTCCTGTGTCTGAACCCCTCTGCATTCCTGACTTAATTCAAATATGCTGCTGCACACAGAGTTGCAGAGGACTGCATGGCCTCCTGCCCCAGCATCAGCGGCTGTGATCACATGCGATACATCACATTCAAGCACAAGGTTAGGACATCTCCTATTAGCTGTCTACATTATTATTTTGCCTCCTTAGAGCACAGTCCTCAAACTATACGATAAGCAGATCCAGAGGTACCGAGATATCCTTTTCAATGACAACATTCATTGCAACTCTTTTATATATCCCTGAACATATACCACTCACCATGTGTAACCATTACTGTGCTACTAATATGCCAATAATATGCTATGTTTTCCATTTTGATCAAGGAAAGACTTTCAGTCTTTAAATTTGGTGCATCTCTTGGAAAAGCACTCCAGCTTTAACCTTTAGGATATGCCTTGATTTTCAGGATCAAAGAAGAAGGACAGAGCTGATAATGAAAACATAGGTAAACAGGGTTCAAGATCCATACTGTTTGGTCTCACTATTACCGTTAACATTGCTGTTAGGGCAAAAGAGCATCTTCCCCTGTTTTTCAGGGTTTCTAGAATCTTATTCTCTGGCTGAAATGCTAGCAAATGCAACCGCGGGGATAAGCCAGCACCTTCAAACGCTCCCAGCCCAGCTGTGTGATAACACCGGGATAAGAGATCTCACCGATTTACCGGAACATTCTGTACTCAACAGCAGCTGACGGAGGGGGGGAAACGCAGGTCGCAAAGTGGATAAAAAATGTTGAATCACTCCGGCTCAGTCGTGACTGACACGGCTGTAGTGTCTGAGAAACGCGAGGCTGGCGGCTGTACTGGGATCAGTGCGTGAGCTGGCGTGCCTGCATTCGCGGGGGCATGTGGGAGTGTTAAAGAGAGCCCAGGGTGGAATTACGTGGGAAAGAAAAAACAACAGGGAGGGTGTTTAGTTGGACGTGCCAAGCGTGTATAAATCAGTCTGGTGAGGGACAGCTCGCCGTGCTGTGCAATCGGGAAGTATAAATGAAACTCTTCTGGAGCTCAGTTTTATTAAGGCACTGACTTTCTGGCAGAAATCCTGAAATCAATATCTAATATCAGAGGTCCAATCAGACGTGCTCGTTAAATGATTGTAGGCTGGATTTAAAAATGAAAAAAAAAAAAAGCGACCCCAGGTGCCCTTTCAGTTGTTCCAGCACACGTGGGGGGGGGGGGAATGTTCCAGAATTTCAGAGAGGACAGGGGGCAGGGATTCTAGTGGCAGGCTGTGGGTGGGTGAATGACATGAGGAAATTACCCCGCCATTACCAGCAGATGGAGGACTGTGTGTACGCTTTGTGTACAGAGAAGGGGTCGGAGGCAGAGGGGCATTTTATGCACCATCACCATCTGCAGGGACAGTGACGGACGGGCCACCATTTTGTGCGGCACCACGTTGTCGTGTCCCCAGAAAACACAGCGTCAGACTGGCCGTACCCCACAATGCTTTGCATGAGTCTTTAGAGTAGCCAGCGTGACATCTCCGTCATAGATGAACCGCTGCCCAGAGGTTACGTGGGCATTAGCTGTGAGCACATCAGCTCCGTTTTGATTTGAAGGCTTTGAAATGAAACCAATTAGCCCATTTTGGGCCACTTAGCGTTCACTGAAGTCAAATGAAGCGGGGCTAAATTCCAGTGTGTGTCTCCACTCCTCATTCTCCCGCAGCTGATACTCCTCTCTGACAGGGCTGCTGTCAGTGCAACCTGCATAATCCCATGTTGACGAACGTTTCTCAATGCCGTTAATTACGTAAATGTGTTAAAGCTAATTGCAAACACTCTCGGTAATGAAGCATATATGAGCCGAGCTTCAGCTGCGCTCTCAGAACCAGCTGGGGTAGTTATGGATATAGGGCACCTCAACGGCCACCCAAGGCACATCAAAACATGAAGAAACTCAGGAGTCCCAAATGTATACAGGGATGGCCTACATTCCCACACTCATATTTCCTCCAGACATTTGCTGGTAGGGGATTTAAGACCCGAGTCAAAGTTATTTATTGAGAAAAACTGTAACCCGTGCAGTGCGTGAAACATGGCCTTGGCTTTATCCCCAGTGCATTTTTCCAGGCAACATGGAGGAAGAGGACTGATTCACAAGGCTGTGATCTGGGGTAGCAGGGATGGTGTTCAGAGAAACACCAGGGAATAAACCGTACCACCGGGCCCTGAGGAACAGTATTCTGTTAAGATCACCCAGGTCGCCCTCTGTCACTGGTTCTTTCTAACCATCACTGGTTACTTAACCAATTTCTGACCACTTGATGTGAATGGTGTTTTCTTCGCTGTGTTTCCGCTAGGCTGCTGGGAGTGATAAATGGAACACAGAGCTTGCAGCGCTACCAAGGAAACAAAGAGACAAAACAGGGGCACGTTTCAGATCTCCTCCGCCCGTCTCCCTCTTTCCACAGGGCTCCTGGTAGTAGCCATTTCTGCACCTGACTTCACAGAGACACCCAGCTCAATACCGCCTGGGGGATTCTTCTTCTTCGATTCAGGAGGCAAACGTACTCCCCCCCCACCGCTGTTTAACGCCAGGCCCTCTCCTTCAGGCAACAGCTCTGGCTCCTCTTTCAGACGCCAGGAATGTCACTAGGTGGACCGGTAGTCCCATCACTCATGTCTGGTTCTTGCAGGATGTAAGGCTAGGCCGCTCAGCGGTGCAAAAGCAACACAGGGCTAAGAGTGAAAAGACGCCTGTGGCTAGCCTGGGTTCCATGCATAGTGGACACCATCCCTGATAGATAAATACAATTAAAATAAATAAATCCAACTGACGTTCTATTATTTATTCGCTTAGCAGATTCCCTTATGCTGGGAAACCTGCCTGAGGGACATTATTCATACTAAACTTATATTGGCAGTGTAGTATAGTGGTTAGGAGCAGGGCTCGTAACCTAAATGTTCCTGGTTCAATTCCCCGCACTGATGTTGTTCCCTTGGCAGGGTAGTTAACCCAGAATTGCCTCAGTAAATATTCAGCTGTATGAATGGATAACATGTAAAAATTGTAAGCTATGTGAGTTGCTCTGGATAAGACTGTCTGCTAAATGGCAATAATGTAAAGTAATGTAATGTAATCTATGGAGACACATTAGATGAAGTAAACTGAAACCCTGTTTCCATGCACAGATTTGTAGCCAATGCTCCCCAATAAACTAGTGCAGCACACAGCACTCCATCCTCCCCCTCAAACAGGGACAGAAGGGACAGCATCAGGACAAGCTCTGTGTTTGGGGTGAATCTGCAGTGAAGGCTGATTTGCAGGGAGACAGAAACACCCCCCCTTTCTGGTGTAAGTGCGGGGAGGGGAAGATCACAGGGGACCGGGGACAGGCTTGTCACCAGCAGGCCCGGCCTCTGAGCAGCCGTGTGGAGGATTTGGATAACACCTCTGCGTGTCATTAAACATGCCTTCCCCACAGGTTTGCTCGAGGGGGGGAGGGATTAGAACATGTGCGGGACGGGGCTCCCCGCGCCGGCAGGTCGTGGGTTCTGGTGATCGCACGGCAGGTGGAGGGACAGGACGCTCTGTTCTGCTGTAGATGTGCGACACGTCGTTCACACTTACACACTAGTGCGCCCAACACCAGCAGGAGTGCCGATCCAGTTTGGGGAAGTCAAATCTGATGAGCAGGCCCTAGATGTGACTCACACAGAAACAGCGACACACACATACATAAACACACACACACACATACTGTACATAAACACACACATATACACAGGCTAGCACACACATACATATAAACACACACACGCGCACGCTCGCACGCACAGACCACAGACACACTGCTGCATGTGCATAAGTAAGGACGTACATACACACAGACTGGGACACACATACATAAACACACACACATACACACACAGGCTGGCACACATACACACACGGGCTGGCATACATACACACACAGGCTGGCACACATACACACATGCGCACATACATGGTAAATAATAATATGGGCATATGGCTGGTCACAGAGGGACATCATTTCATTTGCAGGCATGAAAGTGACAGCAGACAGCATAACCAGCTACTGAATGCATTGATAATTCATCACTGAAACCACCCACGCCCCATTTTCAACCCACCCCCCACCAATCACAGCTAAACTGCAGGACACACTGTATGTACAGTATTTCAGAAACATGCATTAATAGAGCTAAACATGTTCATAATGAGAAAGACAAATCCTAGAGCATTCGCCACCACAGACTCCAGCTTTACTCTGAAATAGAAAACAGGCTTCCAACAGCACAGCGCAGATCAAATACAGTCGATTCCTCCTCCTGAGCCGCTAACGCCCTGCGGAGACACAGAGTCAGGGGACCCACATCTGACTGCACAGAATCCGGGGAGCGGGGGGAGGGGAGGAGGAGGGGCAAGGGGGGTGTGGGGGCGCCGCTGCCTCGCTGTCACTCAAAAGTGACAACTCCTGCTGGGTGTCTCGCTTTCATCAGCGTAAGCAGAGCAGCCACAGCCACCACAATGGAGCCATGGGAAGACCGGAAACCTCCATCCAATCAGAGGAGGAGTTTAGCAAACCACACAGTGTTCTGTGGACACAAATCTGCCAGGTACCTCTGCTGCCTTATGGAAATGGAGTCTGCTGAAGGAAGGAGCGAGAGCCATTTATGTTCTTTATAGTAAACTTTACCCTAAAGTAAAGAAGAATATTATGTTCTTTACACTACACTTTACATTACAGTACATAACATGATGTTTTTTTACAGTAAATTTTACAGTAAGGCAAATAAAATATGAAGTTCTCTACAGTAAACTTTACACTAAAGAAAAATATGGTGTATTTAACTGTAAACTTTACAGTAAAGAAAAATGTTATGCTCTTCACAGTAAACTTTACAGTAAAGTAAAGAAGAATATTCAGTGGCTTTGCTGTGCTCTTCACTCCCCCCTCTGTATCGACGCTTTAGGAGGACTCACTGTCCCGTCCCGAGCCAAACCAGACACAAACTATGCACAGGGCATTCAAGGTCACTCTCCGGAACGCAGCTCACAATTTAAAACACACACCCTCGCTTATCAGAACCTGAAATTAACCTGAGGTTTTCTGGAAAAGGTCTGTAACCAGGGGAAACCACCCCCTGGGGAAAACATGGCTCTTGTGAGGAGGTTTGTCTGACCAAACAAATTCCCTGTTTTTTTTCATGGAAAATAATTATATGTTTTTCATAATAAGTATGTGACACCCAGCATAATGGATGTGGCCAATCACAGACACACTAGGCTATACAGATGAAGTTTAACTGTAGATATGGAAAATCAATGCTACAGCGCTACAATCTGTGACGAACCTTGTCATTCTTGTAGCGGGATATTTCGTAGGAGATTTCAATATTTTAATATGATCCAATTCAAGAGTGCCAGTGCCACAGCAGGTAAACATTTCACATGTCAGTTTGCAGTGGTCTGATGTCATTGTCATTTTTCACTGCACCCCTAGCTACAGATCCTGCTTTACAGTATGGCTGCTAGCAGGCTCTGACATTATGCACTGTAAATCAAAGAGGCCCTGGTGAGCTGCTCTTACATAAACACACCCCAACGGCCACAGGAACTCATTAGTATTCGTAAAGAGAGAGGGAGGGGGAGAGAGACAGAATGGAAGGCAGACAGAAAAGGATGGAGGGGGAGAGAGAGAAGAAAATGACAAGAAAATACAGCTCCAACCATTCTGAGCATCAAATCCAAGCATCCTGTTATGAAGGCAGCATTTAAGAACACACATTTAAATAAACTCCTTTTTATGAAGGGTTCATTTATGGAAGAGGCACATCCCAGAGGACATTTGATGGGCGGGGTTATGCAAAAACAAGCATGTTTATCCCATGCACCAGCTAAAATAGCTCGCATTTATTTGCGTAAGCAAATACAAAGAAACTGCTTTCATTTACACTTACGGTTACATTCTTAAAGCAGCAGACTTTTCTCTTTACCCAGCATCCCCTTCAACAGTAAGCCATTTCTAATGAGCTCAGCTAGAGGGTCAATAAAACTCTGATGACCATCCATTGATTGAGCAGGACCGGGGAATAGCTTGTTTAAAGCAAGCTTAAACTGACCTACATTGCACACTTGGCAGTGCACCACGAATGTAACTTAGCGTAGCATAATTTGAGGTAACCTACAACGCAAAGACACGTTAGCTTTTTTAAAATTAAATTACAGGGACTATTATACGGCACTAGCCTAAGCGTATATAGAGGAGCGAGCTCATTAGGTTCTCAATGGTCCAAAATTGTCCATGTGAAGCTTGGAGCTGACAGAATTCTGCTGCTCTTGGCAGCGTGTGCATCTGGAGCTGCTGGCACACTCTGTATGGGCATGAACGGCCAGTGATTGTTTGTAATGATGATAATAATGTGGATCTACACAAATAATCACACCCATAAAGCAGGGGTTTCCACACAGTGCATCATAACACGGGGTATTGGTAGAACTGTCCAGTGACACAGTCAAAAACAAACACGTGCGCGTGCATGCACACACACACAGACAAAAAAAGCGCACACACACACACACACACACACACACACACACACACACACAAGCATACATGCATGCGCATTGAGAATTGGATGTTAGCATGTAGCACTACATATTGTTTAAATTTTTGATGTTTATCCCTGAGTGAGGATACCAGGAAGGGAGCTTACAATTTTCATTAAGGACACCAAGCATAAACTAATAAACAAACTGCTAGATAGTAGGAGTTTTTGCGAGAAAGTGTGAGTGACTGTAGCCCTCTATAGCAGCAGCTGGTTATTCACACACGGGCTAAAGAAAGCAGGTTTAGACTCGAGCGTTTGACCTTGGGAGGCACGGAATATTCCGGTATCGAGTAATTCTACAGCCCTCTCCAGCGGCTCCCTTCTGCGCGCGCCGCCGGGCTCTCCCATCAATCCCCTGCAAAGGCAGCCTCCTCTTAAAGGAAAGCAACGCCACTCGAATGAATTGTTAGAATCAACAGCCCCGCAGAGCGATCAATGGCCTAATCCAATAGAGTGAACCGCAGCCGAGCCCTCGGTATCCACAGAGCGCTGGCTCTGTTGGGAAGCCTGGCTCGGAGCTGCGTGGTGGTTCGCGCGTCTCCTAATAACCCACCACGTTGTTCGGCGCGTAACTCATACGTACCGGTTTAAGCAGCTGAGCGCTAAACCCGGTCCTATCGGAGCGCTATCTCCCTGTGCGCCTGCTCTGCCCAGTCCCTGAAACAGCAGGGCTGCGGGCTTGTGTAATGTGTGTTCGGTGTTCCCTCTCAGCATTGAGCCTGTGTAATGCTAAACGGCCGTGTCCTACCAGCAGAGACCCCGAGAGCTTACTAAAGATGGCTTCCATTTGGCCAAATATTGTGCTTACAACCCCAGCTTCTATAGAACACATGGGGCTGAATTCGGCTCCAGCATGCTAGTTGTCTTGTGTAATGTTGTTTGCCTTGTAAATTTCACCTCTGACTGACTGGCTTGGAGAAATGTGGTTACTTGTGAGGAGGAAAAAAATTAAGCACTGACAAGGCTACCCTTCCCACAGGCCTTCACATTCACCAGAGAGCATCTCCATTTGTGGCAGTGTTGGAATCGTCTGATGGAGTCACTAAAAGGGTTCTACAGCACGGCTTTAATGGCGTCCCCAGGTAATCAGGGCTGCGACTGTTTTTGTTCCTGCGTGACGGATGTGCTGAGTAGCTCTGAGCGTTTCGCGTGGAGAAATTCCTCCATCCAACATCTTGGCCGTCTTTGTTTGCCTCTGAACTCAAAGCAGTAACAGAACGCCAGCCTCACTCCTGCTAGCTGAAAGCACGACTGCGTACACACACACACACACACACACACACAGAGCCCCACGGGTTTAAAACAAGCCGAGAAAGTGGAACCTCTTGAAACGGAACACTTCAATATGCCTTTGCCGTGATGCTGTTTTCTCAACTGACATGTTGATTTGAAAGGAGCCGTATGGTGCTGGCCTACTTGTCACTTCCATACTATTAAATCCAACAGATGACCGGGGATGGTAGAGGTAGTGTGTGTGTGTGTGTGTGAGAGAGAGAGAGATGGGGGTAATTCAAGCCTGAGATTAATTCAACATCTGCTATATTTAAAAAATAATAATAAATACTAATAAACCCCCCTCACACCACATGCATGCTGATTAAGAGGAAAGAGGAGGGCGTTCCGCGCTCGGCAGCAGATGCGGCGCTGGCGGGCGGCGCGGGGTTTTCGGCGGGGTCTGGCCAGGCCACGCCGGCCTGCGTGATGAATGCCTGGCAGACGCAGCTGCTTCAGTCCATTTATCAGCGTTTCCTTCGCTATATCGTTCCGCCGCACAAGCCAACGCGGGGGGCTATTTCCAGCCCGGGTCTGCGGGGCGGGAGCGTTTATCAGATATCGCACATCGGTTAGAATCATAATCCGGCACGCTCAACACCCCCTCCCCCAAACAGGAGCAGGCAAAGGTCACTCCGGTCCGGGCCGGCCAATCAGAGCTCTGTGGGGGCGGGGCCCAGAACGTTGCCACTTTGACGGCGGTGCCCCTAAATAGAGTCTCTTCTTGAGGCATGCCGGGTGGGGTGGGGGCAGCAGGAATAACAGCGGGCCGAATGAAACGCTATCGTGCAGTGTGAGACAGAGGCCAGGGCTGGCCATGAAGCAACCCCATAAACTAAACCTGGAGTGCCAATCTGCCACGCTTAGATCTCAGTGAAAAACAAGCTGGCTTCCACAGAGGGGAGGTTTAATGAACTCTCCTCCGAAAACACCGTTTGGAGTCTTAAACTCAGAGGGTGGTGTTACATCACATGGCATGTCGTTTAGCAGACGCTCTTATCCAGAGCAAATTACATACAGTAGGTTACAGTTTTTACTTGCTACCAATTTATACAGCTGGATATTTGCTGAGGCAATTCTGTGTTAAGTGCCTTGCCCAAGGGTGCAATGGCAGTGCCCCAGGAAGGAACTGAACAAGCAACATTTTCGGTTACAAGCCCTGCTCCTTACCAATATGCTACACTGCCAGAGAAGTACACTGGTATTAAGAGTGTGGAATCGGCGCACTGAATTTTTGTAGTGATTTATAGCGTATCTGCCCCATGCTAAACTTTGTGTCACGTTGTGAGGGTCAGAGCAGTTGTACAGACAGAACACGCACTCAGCTGATTTGCCCTCTGTGGGTGCTGCTGACTGTGCACCTCAAAGACCAACAGGATGACATTTAAAACACATGCTTCTGGTCAGCACTCAGCTCAAACAACATAAAGAATTTGCTTTACAGTGTAGGAAAGCCTTTCGGTTGCAACACTGCTGCCGCAAATTAGGCCCGTCGGCCTCCAAAAATGCGCCGTTTCGTCGAATAAACAAACTCGTAAAGGCGGGCGGCCTTATCCTCAAAGACCCTCCCCCAGAACGTACGCTGCCCACCTCAGAGAAGCAGCTGCAAGCCAGGCCGGCTGGGGCTACGCTCGGTGATTGACGGGCCGCGCAGCCAATCAGGACGGGCCTTGCAGAGGAGCCCTCCAACTGAGAGCCGCCGTTTCTCTTTCCCCAGCCTGTTATCGCGGTGCGGATCAGCCATGCATAATTAAAGCCAAACCGACGGGCCGGGAGTCCTCCTCCACACACCCCCTCCCCCCCTCGATTCAGAGTGACAGTCTGGTTTCGCTAATCGCCGGGGCTGCCGACCACGGCGCACACATGTGCACCAGCACACCGGGGAGCACGCGGGCTCGGTCCAGCTCCGCTCCTCCGCAGGAATTCACTACACGCCCACTGCCGTGTATAAAAAGCCAGCACTAATGACTCAAAACACGCAACGGCTTTTAAAGGCCACGTCCATCTGGGGCTGATTACTAGCTTTTAAAGGGCACCCCCGGCTTCTCCGTCTCAGATGTTTACCTCACTTTTTTTTCATTTGAACAGGAACCTCCACTAGAGCTTTAAAAGCGATGTTCAAGTTTTCTGTATAAAGTTATTACTTAGGAACCAACCCCTGGGAGATTCTGGTTGGATACAGGGCAGATGGACCTTTCAGGGCTAATTTCTACATGCTTGGCTTGTCCAACCTAACGCTTTCCCTGAACACTTTAAGGCAGAACCACACCAGGTGTCTCTGAAGCAATCTCCATCTTATTGGAAGAGTCAAATGTCTGAAAACGATGGTTGGCTGACGATCAATTTCACATCGATTTCTGCTACCAGACAAAACGCTCAGTCAGTTACAACAGCCACAAACTCATTGTACTCGGTGTAAAATGGCAGGGCTTGTGCATTAGAATGTGCTTAGCTAAGTGGCTTCGGGAGCTGAATGTGAGAAGGCAGCGCAAAGCGATGGTGCCCGCGTTTGGTGCTGAACTGGAGCACTGGCTCTCGCAGCCCGGAGGCCTCCTGAGGCATTGGCATGGGGGTCGCCCGTGAGTTCCAGCGCTTCTGTGCGCGTGTGCCAGCGCTAATCTCACAGGGCCGTGATGTCACGCTCCGATGGGCACCGCCCCCGCCGTCAGCGCAGCGGTGTCGAGGAGGCGCGAAGTGGAAGGGTCGTTAGCGCCGCGGGATGAGCGGCGCGCCGTCACCAAACTGAGAACAGGCTTCCACAACCCCCCACCCCCAAACTGCCCCTCCCCCCGCCCCCGTCTCTGACAGCCTGGCTCCCAGTGGGCGGGCCCGAGGGGGGTGGGGGAGGGGCTTATCAGTTCAGAGTCCCGAGGAGAAGAAAGCACCACCACTGTAGCATGCCGCTTCTCTACAATGATCTAGTTGTGCTGGAGTAGTCCGTGAAGAGACAAGTATTCGGTGATGTCATTGGCCTGGTGGTAGTACTGGCCCTCCTTCATTTTTTTTGGCATGTTTGAGTTCCACTGTACTGCTGCAGTACATAAGAGCTATTGTGTGCAGGCTGCTACCAGACCTCCTTTAGACTATTTAGGCTCTTCTGTGAATGTAATTTTGCGGAGAAACAACTGTACACCTGGTTTTAGAACTCAACCCTCTTTTTACACACTGACGCAAACAAACTAAGGTTTTGTTTATGAGATTTGACTCCAGCGCTTACAGATATTTAGAACGAAAACCAAAATAATTAAACATTCCGACCCTGTAGACAGAGCTAGCACAACACGAGCGCTGCCAAGAACGAGAGCGGTATTTCACGAATCCGTTCTGCACACAAACATGTGCCTGCCGAAGACCAAAGCGCGGGGGGGGGGGGGGGTCTTAAACCAACACCACAGGGCACACAAAAGAGGGGTCACAAATCACAGCAGGCAGCTCTCTGTCCCAAACACACCAGCCTTGAGCACCAGGGCTTAACGAGGCCGAGCAGAGTCCCAATTAAAGCCCAGCGTCCAATCAGAGAGCTTTATTTTAGCGCGGACACGGGCCCGCCCGCGGGGCATGGATCGACTCTGCTCGGACAAGGGCAGGGGGAGGGGGGACCGGCACTCCTCTCGCAAAAATTCCAGCGTGATAAATATCCGCCGCAGTCGTTCTGGGCAGCCAGTGATAAGTACGCGTGGCAGTTGGTTTGGGCGGTGAGTGGGCCGGCGGGTGTGGGGGCAGCAGCGGGTGTTGTAGCCTCGGGGTGCAGGCCACAGGCTGCCGCGGCTCCGATCCCCACGGCGGTGCGCGTTCAGAACGAGCCGCAGAGAGGCGGTTCACCCGGTCACCCTCCAGCTGGGTACATCATAATACAGCGAGCTCCTTCTAACGCCATTACCCCGGCCTACTCTTCAGAGGCTCCTTGGATGCTTTCCAAAGACGCAACAAAAACTTCCATTGTTCCGCTATCTTAGCCATCATCCCCGACAGGGTGGCAGGTGAAATCAAATCAGAGACACACATGCGCACGCACACATGCTCACTCACTCACTCACACACACACACACACACACACACACACACACACACACACACACACACAAACACACACACACACCAACACAAACAAAATAATCCCAGAATTCTCTTGTGGCTTTTGACTGGGTGCTAAACAGCTATGATCTTTCAGTAGTAGTTAAGCAGGTGTTTGATAGGCTAACATTAAGTGAATATTGAGTTGGGGCACGGTAGCTTGGGAAACGATTCAGTTATCACGACATTACATCAGCCCCCTCACAGCACCAGCGCTCATGACAGAAAATACCAAGGCATCCATTCACCAGCAAGCCTCTCCATCACCCACAGCTCTATTCTTTATGGTCTTCCTACAGCTGCATCGCTGACTTACAGGTACTGGCACAAACAGTGGCAGCAGTGCTATGGGGTTAACCATGAATGAATGAAAAAGGGACCTCTCTGCATGCACAGCCCATAATTCGGTGGGGGGTTGCAAGGGGGCACAGGGCACCCATCCATATGGACCCAGGCCAGGAGTCAAACAGCACTTAATCGTGGCCTTTGCCAGCACTTCAATGCTATCATCGCACCACTAATCTTTAACATAGGACTTCAAAAGGGGGGGGCATTTAAATGTCTCCTACTTATCTGGAGTGCTACATTTTCATTTGGTTCCACCGCCCCCGGCATTAACGCGTGCCATCACCCTAATGCGCCCGCCTGTGTGCCCCTCCAGGGTTCTGGAACGCAGCAGAGCGCTGGAAGGACAGATGGACAGACAGACACGGGGGACTCTCTCATTTGGATCTTTGGCCGTTGTTGTGGGTTTGCGCTGTGAACAGATATGTCGTACACCCTCACTCAGAGCTTTGTGGCTCTGAACTCAGAGATAAGAATAAACTATGACTTCTCGGACGTCCTCTTTTTGAAGGACTTAGTTATTTTTGTGTTTAGCAGGCACCTGCATAGAAGGTGACCTCCACTATTGACATAATTGTCAACACAATTTGTCAGTTTAGACCACTCAGTCCAGCTTAAGCACCTGGCTCAATGCCTCATCCAGGATTTGAACAAGCAACCTCTTGGTCACATAGTTCCCTGAGAACAACAGCTCTCCAGTGCTGCATGACTCAATCGCTCCTTGGTTTTCATTGCCATAGAACATGTGACAGCAAGGCTTTTCCACATCTTAATGTATATTTCCCCCACGGTGCTGTGTGACTCACAAGATTGCATTAAGACCCACGCTTCCCCTACAGTCAGAATAGCACATTGGGGATCCATGCATACGAAAGCAGTTTGCTTATTAGTGCAGAAATACAAATGCAACTGACACTATTCTGAATTATATTAGAGAGATTTGCCTGTAATAGCCCCACACAATTAAGGGCAAGTGAAATCACAAGCACACCTGGCAGAGACTGTATTAATGCTGGTATGATTCATTCAGTAATGGTTTAAAAATTATCATAAAACTAACTTTTATTATTGTACGCTAATGGCCCCATTGCTACAACTGTGTATCTGAACCTAATGCAAATCAGGAAAAAAAATTAATTATTGCAAATATGAATCAAATATTAAATATCCAAACATTAGTCCACATCAGAAACACCTGATGTTAAACATAATAAATCAATTAAAGTGTTTAAAATCCTTACATTTTTCGTGATTAGTCTCTCAATTTTACGCTTTGATTGCAGTTAACATCACCATCACCATAATAATGTGTGCATGTGCACAGTTAACAGAAGACAGCCTTCAAAGCACTCCTCCCCCACCATTCCTAAAGGAGTAGAGAGCAGTAGATGTTATCACAGGAGGAGAGCCGTGCTGTGTGAGGTGGGGAGGGATGTACTGTGCTGTATCCGGCCGGGCCCCTGCAGAGCGCAGCCAGCCTGGGCTTCCTCCTCACACAGTCACACTGCAGAACCGTCACACCGTTCAGCTCCGTCACGGCCTTCAGCAAGCAAGCGTCGCTCCGACGTCACAAACGCCGCTCGGCCGAGACTGAGCCCTGTCTGCGGACTCTTTGGCTCTGAAAGCCGCCGCTGTCTTCTTAATGGGATGCAAAGTTAAGCGGGTCCGAGGTTTCTCTCCTCGATAAAAAGCAAACCCAGGGATACTGGCCGGTTGGACGTAAGGCAGCTGAAGTCAGATGTGTGTTTTTGAGTATTCCTTTTGAAACTTGCTACGGCTCATTTGCAAGACCTACTTTGCAAACGGAGCATATAAGAATTTAAACCACGGCTATTCAGCCTGTCAGAACTGAAAAACACCCCACTGCCTCGGAACCCTCTAGAATTCACAGTTACAGATGAGAGGGATGAATACAGAAATGACTGGCATTCAAAATTCAATGAATAAACTACACATTTTCTCAAAATGTCTGTGGGAATCAAATGAAAGAAGAGAATAAAACAACCAAGAGCTAATGGCCACCTCCTTATCCTCTTACTCTACTAAACCCACTGGCTCGCTCCCTGCTCCACCAATCACAGGAATCCACTCCGACAAGCACTCAGAGAAGGGAGTTTTTACCCTATTAAACCAGCTTCTGGGCTCAGATTACATTTTCCACCAGTGTCAGAGTGCAAGTGCTTTGCTCTCGGTCCCCTAAAGGTGTGACCGGCACAGCAATGCTTCACCCATTTCTTTAGTGCTGTGGACAGAAACGTCCAAACACAGCAGCAACAGCGAGCCCCCTTCACAAGCACAGACATCTGGCCTTTTCACAGGCAACATCTGAGTCAGCCAGTGTACCACCAAGAAAAGTGAGGACACTGTCAGAGCAAAGAAACATATGCCTCTGCACACACACTTATATACACACACAGTCACAAAGTAATACAATAACGTGCATACAGACGTGCGTACACACATACACACAGACACGCTTATACGCAGTTGCAGTCATACAGAGACACACAAGCAAATACACACACTTGACAAACACATACACATACACACACAGGCCAACAGGCATGGCCTGTTTTTAGACGCACTCACCTGCTCCCTCAATTCCAGCCCATCTACTCACTCACACTCCATTTCATAAAGGTCAAAGGGCGGTGTCATCCCGCCAAGCAATCCCATCCTCATGGCCAAGCCGCCCACTCATCCTCCAGCATGGAGGTCAGAGATCCGCCCTCAATCCCTGCTTAACCTTTCCCCAATACCCCCCATCTGTGCCTCCCCACTGCAGGAACATGAGAGGCGCCTAAAGTACCAATGCTGGGGACCACACCCAGTGAGGCAGCTTTCCAATGGCTCCTTTAGAACCCTGGAATATTCATATATTAACACACATGAAAATGTACATCCCTAATGTGCACTGCAGCTGCACTGTCTTTTAGGGGTACGAATGACCGCTCCACAGTGAGTGACCAGAGACCGCAACCACAGACTCCCAATACTGTAGGGGTACGAATGACCGCTCCACAGTGAGTGACCAGAGACCGCAACCACAGACTCCCAATACTGTAGGGGTACGAATGACCGCTCCACAGTGAGTGACCAGAGACCGTGACCACAGACTCCCAGTACCGTAAGGCTACAAATGACCGCTTCACAGTGAGTGACCAGAGACCGCAACCGCAGGTTTCCAGCACAGGGTCCAGCTTGGTTCCTAAGTGGCAGTGAAACTCCAGACAGCACATCCAGACAAATACTCTCGGGGCCCATGGAGATGGTTGGCCTCACTGGTGAGGGTGGGATGTTCTGACAGTCAAAAAAAAAAGAAAAAGCCTATCGATGGAGACGATAGCGAATCACAAGCCCTAAATCCTGTTGCCATGCAAACTGGGTAGAGAGGGGAGCTCTACAATGACATGACTGAAGCAACAACAGACTATATCAGCGCTCAAGCTACACCCCATCTGCAAGAACCTCATTACTGTGCTGGTTGCTGTCAAACTTGACAAATTCCTTCAGTCCTCTGAACACTCTTTGTGCTTTGTGGGGCATTCCACACTGCTGACAGACTAGAGTTATGATGCTGTAGTAACTGAAGCCCCTTTATCTGTGTGCTTGGGTGGGGTTTCTCAGGCTGGGTCTACCCTAAACTCCCACACCTTGTTTAACTGGCTGCGTTACAAAACAAAGGGCAGGTCACCCAAAGCAAACTCCGCCACAGATAAGGGGATGACTGTACGTAGTCAGGGAGATAACAGCCACTAACGTTTACACTGGTGATGCTTGTCGGCTCTGACAATGTGTAACTCAGCCGTGCCCGTTATTTTGAAAACTCCAGCTGGAGAGTGTCAGAGCACCAAAGCAAGGTGTGCTAGGCTAGCTGGCAGATAGCCGATCCATTCAGTTACACTAGTTGTGATGTCATCCATGAGTCACTAAATCTGAAACTGTGTGCGTTTCCTGGCTCTCCTGAGGTGGCGCAAACACCTTCGTTATGGTTTACAAACGGCCGGGCCTGGATATCAATGAGTCTGAATGGTGTAAAATAAGAGCGGAGCTGTGGAGAGCATGTGACGCAGCTCCGGTTTTGGCTAATCTGCTTATGTCCCTCCATTCTTTCGCATGAAAAATGATACGCCAACTCGCTGAGCTCCTCCAGCGCACTAATTAATCGCCCCAAACCAAAAGCCGCTTAATAATTCACAACAACACCGTACAACAATGGCGCCGCGTCCAAAGGCGAGTCTGCTGGCTGTGAGAGAGGTCCAAACACACCCCATCGGTGTTCGTGGACAGTATACAGCGTCGCGTTGAAAACATTCCATATTTGGTGCCAAAAAAAGAAGGAGGAAATCTGCGATTTGGTCGCTAATGCTTGTTGCTGCTGCTCTAGCCCGGGAGGAGGCCCCCCCCCCGCCTGCGTTAGCGCTCTTATTTCGAGTTTTGCTAGGCTAATCCCTCCCCACTTAAGAGCCCCGTTCCCGCTTTTCAACGAGAATATCTGGCTCCCTTTGAGCCCTGAGAGCACGGGCTTATCCGAAATCTGCGCAGAAACAGCAGCGCTTTTGTCTTGGCGGAGGTCTTCGTGGGAAAGGGCGCGCTGCGGAGCGCTACGACGTCCCCCGGGGGGGCGGAGAGGGCCGGCCGTGAGGCGCGGTGGGCGGACGGAGCAGCTGGAAGGAGACCACAGAGAGACCCCGCGCCTCCCAGAGTGGCGCGCCAAACTGAGAGGAAATGAAACAGGAGGGCCCCGCGCTTCTACCGCTAACGCCGCCCGAGCCTGAAGCCAAGGACGATGGAAACGGCCCCACTCGGAGCTCGCAGCGAGGAAACGCGTGAACAGAGGGACAGCTTGGGCTCGCCCGGCTCCAGCTATCATCCTGTCAACAGCCGGGCCTAAAAAACGCTGCGGTACGACCAGTTAGAAACCCATTAGGAAGCAAAGGAGGACAGGAAGTGGAACAAACACAGATATAGCGCAGGTTCTGACCTCGATGCAGCGCGTTCTCCTGCAAGACGTTCTCCTGATTTTTAAACTGAGGTAACTTCCCCTGGCTCTCTTTGAAAAGACGCTAGCTTCAGCAGCCAGGCGAAGCCAGGGGTATTGTAGCACAGCCTCTTTCTTTAGAGGTGAGCAGTAGCTGCTTTCACAGCTTAAAGGCTCGCAGGGTGATTCTGTGAGAGAATAAACGCGGGGGGAAAGTGCTTGGTAAGACACACCAAGCGTTTATAGATCTGCGCTGTAAGGGTCATTGACTTTGTATGTGCTCAGTGTGTTCAATCGTCCAAATAAACACGTTACCTGGGGATTCATTTTCAAACGCCTACTGACGTCTTACAGAAAACTTTCAAATAATTTCAGGCTCAAATTACAACGCACACATTAAATGGTTACTCTAAGGTGAAATATTTTTTGTGGTAACTATATGCTCTTTAAGAGACCGAATGCTAAAATTTCAAATCTTATTGTGTCCAAAATGGTAGCATTTCACAAAATCAGCTGCGAGCTCACCAAAAGCTTACCTAAATCCCCTACATATTTCAAGAATCTGTGCCATAGCAACATAAATGAATTCCACCGGGCTGACGCGTTCAACCAGCCGTGAACCTTTAAAAATGTCAGATGGGTTACGTAACCCCATCAGCTCGGACGTAAGGAATTTCAGCACTATATTTAGCCTGCTTCAGGAGCCCAGCTACATGTATTTAAGAGGGGGTCTGATACGTGTTAATCCTTGCAGCGAATGCAGAATGTAGCATCTCTCTTAGCTCAAATGAGGTAAACTGCTGGTTAAATCAGCTGTGCTGAGAAGTTCACCCCAACACAATTTCGGCAACCTGAAAAAAGGCCTGCCATAAGTTTTTCAAAAACGTTAATCACCTGTGAAAGACTTCAGCTGTTTTTCTCACTGCTTAGCTTTATATGTGAGAAAGGGCTACTGCTCGCAAGCGTAAAGCCAGCAAGAGGGAGTGACGTTAAATTATATCCCATTCACACCAGAGGAAATTTAAGAGTCTGAGCAACTCCGTACCAGCAAATCCCCATGTTACCGCCACAGTGGATTACCTCAACTCAACTGGCATAAGTCCGAATTGGTTTCAGATCAAACCCTGTCAGTAAATAGGTGATGCAAAATGGGTTTGAAAGGGTCTTGATGAAGAGCATCATGGGCCTGACCTGGGCTCTTCTGAAAAGCCCAATTGCTCATTTGGAAATAGCTTCAGCAGCAATCTTTGGCAAAAAATAACAGTTGTTAGGGTGAGGCTGAGGCATATTTTTTAACAACAGATTGTACTGTCAATGTGTTGAGTGCAAATTTGAGATCCTTAATTTCCTCACTCAAATTAGAGCCTGAAATAAAAATGAATACATGGCTATAAACTAACAAGCGCTTACTTCTTCGTTTTTATCCACACTTCTTCCTTGGGTTTCAGAGGTTATATATCATGCAAGCACATAACTCTGGAGCTGAAACAGAGCTCGGATTTTCCTTGGGTTTGAAAAGTAGCTGCGAACGCTTGCAAAACAATCTTTTCTGATCGTTTGAGGCGGGTGTCACTGCAATCAGCTTGAACTGGTTTCAAGTGGCTGTAGTGTGAAGACAGTGCAAGTCACAGCCAGAGAGGAGTCTCACTTGGCAGAACACAGGTATCAGTTCTCCAGATGGTCCATAAATATCTGTCATGTACATGGTTGTTTAGTTATACACCAGGATGGATGCCATGAAACCTTATACCAGTGCCCACATGCAACCGTGATACTCCAAAACACTCTTGCACTATGAAGACGAGTAGCTGAGGATCAGAAGAGTACACTTTATACTGATGAAGCTGGTGGTCAATGTGCGGTTGGTATATAGTCAGCATACGGTCAGTGTGTGGTCAGTGACTCACCCTCAGAGCCTCGATGACCAGGTCACGTGCCTCCAGCTCCCCTTCCATGATGCTGAGCAGAGTCAGGAGCTCTGGCTTGCTCAGGTTGTCCATGTTAAACTCACATTTCTGCAACACAAACAACACCAGTTAAGGGACAGTGAGATTAAGGCAGAGGGTCTCTGGCATTCTGACATTTTGACTGGAGGACTCCATTATGTCTTGAGACCTGACCAAAACTTGCTGCTGCAAACACCTCTCTCCCACATCCCCCACCTACAGCAAAGCCAAAGCGCTCTCTCTCACCCCAACCTGTCACCCACCTCCACCTTGACACAGGAGGAATCCTGGGAAATCCAGCTCAGAGAGCATCCTACACTTTTTAGGTCACTTTGGCTCAAAGTATCAGGTGAATTAATTCACACTGTAACACTGTTACAGAGGATCCTTCCCTGGGAACAGGCCCAAATTAATGTGTTATTTTGGTGCTGCATTTTTAGAGGAACATTCTTTTTCGTCAAATAGAAGGATGGCAAAGACAACCAGTATTAATGGATGATCACTGAAAATCATCACAACACAGATGCAATTATTCTGCTAATCGTTTCTGACAATTGTTCCCTCTAAAGCCCACAGCTCATAGAGATATTCTCTCCCTTAAATAAATCAGCTGTCTTCCATTTTCTTTTTACCTCCAAGATATGACACAGGCATCAAACAGAGAAATGATAGGTGTATTAATGTAGAATCCAAAAACTACTGTAAAAGAGGGCAGTCTTCAAAAAGAGGCACATTATATCACAAACACAGCGGATGAAAAACAAAACAAAATTCCACTGAACCAAACCGAGAGGCCACTAGGTTCAATTATAATTAACTAGCTCATTAAAATGCTGATTTAGTGAGTGGAATCTACATGGCCCGGCGACGAGGGTTACGGTAATTGCAAGTGACTGGACCGCTTTGCCACTTAAACGAATTAAAACCACCCTCCCCTCAAACCCACAACAAACAAGCCCCCCCCCATGACAATAAAACCAGTCCCGGGATTGCTGTCAATTTGCTGTTTGTTGAGAACCAGTCCCTGTTCTGTCAACACAGTCGGCTCCAGAGACACAGGCCATGGAGAGAGGGAAACAGGGCTCTGACGAAACGAAACGGCCCCTGGTAAGAGAGGCCGGGCCCCTGTGGCCCCCGGCATCCTCGGCCCTGCGAGGCGTCTTCTCCGTGACGTTCCTCTTCACTGGAAGAGGGTCAAGTCGCCGTGACAGCCGCAGAGTAAGTCAGTCACGCAAAATCTTCCTGTCTTTATTACCCTTCAGCACGGCGGCCCGGTCTCACTGCTATAGACCACTCGTAAGTTCAACAAAGCTACTGAGGTATGACATTTCCTCATTTACTGTTTCAGTCTTCAAAGTTTGAGGCAAAGAGCACCTCCTTTACAACTGTGTTGTAAGCCTCACCAACACTGTAGACCCACTGAGTCACATCTGCAACATCACTGTTTGTGCCTATCACTCCTCATATATTCGTGACATGTGGGCTTGACCTAATCTGAGCCTCATATTCCTCCACCCCCCACCCCAAAACATTATCACGTTTATGTCCTTCAATATCTGGATTAAGGGGATCTTTTTCAGCGACTGACCATGTCATCTAGTACAAGCCTGTAAAGGATAAATTGCACAGATTATAGCAGGTCATTCACTTCAAAGCTTTGGCCAGAGGACAGGGTGGCCTTAATTGATTACATTTTCGCTCCGAGGAAAGCGGCTCTGATCAGGCTGTGATGGACAGATTGGAGCAAGCATATCGATCCTTTATTTCCATCTATTGATTTCCCCCACATTTTCTAATATGACTAGAGGAAAAAATGGGAGGCCTTTTAAATCTGTCCGAGTGACTGATCCGTGGCAGTGCTGCCGAGGCCGTGGGAAGGCCATTATTTCACCGGTGATTTAACAGTATTTCGGTGTTCGGGCGTGGGCGAGGATGAAGTTCAGCAGGTGACTTATTCGTTCTGTGAACTGCGTAAAGGCCACTCTCGGTGCCGTGCTCTCTTGTATAAAGAAAGGGCTGCTTCTCTTCGAACCGACCCACACGCAGGGTTAGGCCTTCTCTCTGAGTGTTTACATCGGCACAGCTGAGCGTCTGCGATGAAAAAACTTGATCCGCATGAGGTTTCGTTCTAAACTTACCAGACCAACCTCCGGGGAATTCGCTGGAATCTGACCTGATGATCTAATTTCCCGCAAGGACAACACCGTTCAAATGAATTAATACAAAGCGAGCTTTAAGCTGCATCTTAAACAACAAAGGGTCTTGGTTAGTCTACGGGTGTCCTTGCCCCTCGACAAGGACTTGTTAAGCAGACCGTATGAATATGGTGCAGTTTCTTCAAAGTCCGCTGTGTAAGTGGCCACATCCAAAAGGTCATGTGAACATCTGAGATCCTCTAACCACTCCAGTTCCCCTAGGATTCCAAGATGACTGGGGGGGATGGTGGACCCCTACTCATCCAACTGGAAACCTTTTAAAACCAGAGGGGGCTCCTATTTAAGTGCTCTGGACCACAGCACTACCCCCAGGAGCACAGACAAAAGGGAGAAGCAGGGGACATGAAGCAACAGCCAAATTTGCTGCTTGAACCAAACCATGAAGGTACTACATATTCTTTGGAGTCTCTGAGAAAATCGGGGGAATGCTCTGTCAGAAACTAAAATGGAGGCCACGACTGCATACTCTCACTGAAGGACATCGAGAAAAGCCGAAAAATGCGAACAAAACACGTTGACTTTGTCACTGAAAGCAAACTAGAGACAGCCCGTCGGCACTGCGCACTTTAACTCAGCCTCAGCTGGGTAATTCAGTACTCTGGGCAGGGCGAGCTTAGTCACTGAAATTAAGATAAAATTAGAAAGGTATCGAGTGGTCATGCTCCCTTTCCTCTCCCTCCAGTGTGAGAAGCATGCCGCTGCCTTCTGTTACCCCTTAAACCCACCAACCCCATTCCTTTTTGAACACCAGACCATGGTGAAAGAGTGTATGTACAGTAAAAAAAGAGACCTCCCCTCTAAATGTCTTATAAAGAGGCTTAAAAAATACTGGAAAAACCTATGGGACGCTGTTAGTGAAAAGACTATCCCCCATGGCCGGTGCGCCCAATTTAGCTCCGGTACAGCCGGCTCCAGGGGACTGTATGCTGTGCCACAGGCGGGTTACATGGCACCCACCCAAGGGCCATCTGATTAATTCATTATCGCCCACCGGGCGCAAGCAAGTTCTGGCACATTACGTCGCAACGCGGTACCAGATCGTGTAAAGACTTCCCGGCAGGTAACGGGTAAACAGAGGAAATCCAGATCGCCAGCTGGGGGGAAAAGCGAGAGGACTTTCACCGAATTCAGCCATTCAGTTCCATACCGCGGGCGATGCGGGGACATTTTGCTAAACCTAGTCTAACCCGATCCGTGACGATTAGATGTGCGAAAACAAACAAACACAATTACAAATTATGAATTACAAACGTTCTCTTGAATTCCGTTTTCATGTCCTTTATTGCATGCCAGATGTTAAGATCACTACGTTACTCCTTCAGTCTTCAACGCTGCTCTCGATTTCAAAGGCTTTACTGAATCCGCAAAGATGCAAAAAAAAACCCCGGCAAAACACGGGCTGTCTTTCCAAAACCGAATACATACAGTATATTCAAGTAAACGGGGTAATTTTTTCGTATCATAAGGGGAAATGTAGTGACGAGCGGCGAAACACCATTTCTGACTTAACGAAAGGTTACAATTTCCCTGCGCGTTACATGCACCAATTGCTTGCTACCAAAGATAGCAAAACGGACATTTCCTTAATTGGACCTCCATCATTTATGTATCTACATTCTGTGTGTGCAAGTTACCTATGAGACGTAATAACCCTATATATTTCCCCACATAACTTACTTCATCAGATTTACAACATACATTCTACGTCACGTTGTATACATTGTCGTGACGTTCATAAACATGTAAAAGCGAGGTTTAACCCGTTGCACTCCAACAAATGTAGCCTACGTGTTTGATAACGAAAGGAAATTGACCAACAAATTCAAATACGCACAAAAGAAACCTCAAATCACAGCACATAGCTACACTAGGGTCCTGTCGGCAGCCAAACAACTGCGTTGTGCATACAAAGACCGCGTCGTACCTAGGACATGGTTTTCAAGAAAATCATTACATTTGAATGCTTGCTTCTGAATGTAATGTGTTCCCGTGCTGTGTGTGAATGTCATATTTAGAAATACAGGCTGTTCCTGTGAATAAGTTGTAAAATAGCAGGTTCGCTTGCTCAGTCGCTACATCCTCCAAAAAACAGCACCTCTGTCTTCTGAGCGGCTTCCATACGATTACGCGAAAGGAGCCTGGCAGGAAAACGCCGTGCGCTCTTTGTCCTCGTTTACGCCTGTGCCAAGAAACTAAACTACCCATCAATAAAAATTTGTTTTTCATATTTTGGTGGAGAAGCCTTACCACTTCGATGCTTCCGCGCACCGCCGTTGCCAGCGTTTGAACCGGGGGAGGCTGATCCCCGCCCGCTCCCTCCGTCGCCATCTTCTTACTGTAGCGGTCTGGTGGAGTGAGAGCACCACACAGATCAGAAAACAACGCATTCGGCACAGCTTTAACTGTTGAGCTGCTGAATGTAAATGGCGAGGAACTACGACCCCCGCACGGCAATGTGCTCTCTCGTCGGCCGGGCGATTCTGCACCTTTCTTTATTTCGCTAATGCTGTGAGGTGAGGTTTGCCAGCTGTGGTCAAATAGACATCGTCCAGATGCGAGCCTCCCTACCCACTAAACTTGAAAGAAGGCGTACGCCTGCTAAATACTGACATGCACGTGTTTCCTCCAACAGCACATTAATTTTGTAGGCACTGTATCATTATTTGATACAATAAAAATAATGCAGAGCATTTTGAGAGCAGTTTGAAAAAGATGCATAGCTACCTTATGTGACATAAACAATTACGACAATGCTATTTTAAAAAAAAATTAATAGGTTTTGTTTGGTTTGTTATTAAAATATACACGTCTGATCAAGATTTTTGATATTTTACGGCCAGTTGGCCCAAAGTCTTCAACTGGTCCCAACATTGCAATTGCTGATAGAAACACTTCTATTTTATCTGAAAATGAACGGGTGCGTTGTACAGAGCAAAACAATCTTCTTACAGTGCAGCTAAATAGCGTTAGAAATGTAGGCTACTCATTTATTTCTCGTTGCATCATATCCGCCTAGGGGTATTCCATCATTTTTCACAGCTGCAGGACTGAGGCATGTGCGCATCAGCTGATTTCGTTCTGTGATAGGTCACGTCGCGCGTCAGCGACACCGCTGCAGCTCGGCCAGATCCGCGATTTATATTCCTCTTATTTTTAAAGCCCCGTTATCTCCTCTGCCCTGCCCTCCCCTCTCTCTCTCTCTCTCTCACACACACACACACCGATATTTTTATTACAGTATTCTCTATACAATATATGGCCGTTGTGCCATGAGATGAATTTAACAGCACACTGCCAGCATGGATACCAATATTCAGATTAAAAGTAGATACAACATCAATACTTATGTTTCCAAACATGCATCTCTACCTAGTAGTTTGTGGATGCAATTTAACTCACAAGCTATTCTGTCCTTCAGGATCACCCACAGACAATCATAAGGATCACACTCCAGACTATAACCTAGGTTTCAGTTTTACATTTCTACATGTGGGCACTGACTTAGCATGACACCATTTGAGAACAGCTGTTTGGGCTGGTTAGGGAATAAAACAGAATCAGTTCACTTTCCCTTCTACAGAGACATGTTCACACATATCTGCTTTAGTGCTGCAATGTCTATACAAGTGTGTCAGACCCTTTTCCTGGGCTGTTAGATACTGTACGGCCACCCATAGCTGAGCAATTACGCACTCACAGAGACTGGCCGGATGACGTCTCTCCCACTGCGGAGAGAGTGTTGTGTTTCACAGGGCCGGGTGCCTGCTGTAAATATAGCCTGCCCCCTTCCCCAGCCGTCAGGGGCTCATCGTTAGCACGGCCACCGTTATCCTGACGTGGCTAATGCGTTTAGCCCTAGCTCGGGCTTGGGTCAGCCAACCCGGGGGTCCTCATCAGCCGGGCACGGAGGGTTCGCTTATTGAGAGGGAGATTGACGGGGACACCGGGACCCTCCGGTTGTTTTTTGCCGGGTTCCACGGAAATGCAGCTGCCGCCTGCCCCCACCTCCCCTCCAACACCGCACTGCGCGGCACGATCCCTCCCCAAAATCCCATTAAGAAATTCACCACCTGCTGTCAGTGCCATTGGTACCGCTTTGGGTTTTGGCCTGCAGAAAACCTTAACGATGTATAGGTTAAAAAAAAAACAGTGACGATCAAAGGCAGGAGAGCCCGCTGACCTTCTGGTCACATTTCTGAGATTCTGTGCATTAATTTTGCACAGCCCTGGCATGGCCTGTGCTATATTTATCTCAGTGAAGGGAGCTACTGTGCTCCCATTCACTTTGTATAATGCAGCCTGAATCCACGCCAGACCCAGTTAATTATGTTTGGTGAAATTGACCGGCCTTCAACTTTTTGCAGCGGAAAAGTCCAGCAGAGCAGAAAACTATTGATACAAGTCTAGCTGGGGCTGATGGGAAGCCAGATCCAGCTACCAGGCAAATCGCATTATGCTCTACATACGTCTGTTCACAGGAGCATGTGAACAGTAATGTAATCCAAGCTGTACTCTATGATGAACATAGTTCATGATAAAGGAGGGGGGAAGGATAATTCAGTTAAAGTTGAGTTTAATTAGGCTGACTGTTAAATGCTTTACCTGAGCTTTGCTGTGGCATGACAGACAAGCGCACTGCTCCTTGACAAACCTAGACTGAGCGCTGTTCTGTAATACAGAGTTATGAGTGAGTTTCTGAAATGTATTTAAAAGCCTTGGTTCTTCTGGTTCTGTCCTTACATTATTAACAAATTCAATGTGGCCCTCTTTTCCACTGATACAGCTATGAGTTTCTTTGCAACAGAAAATATGCGCTCCAAAATTTCTACCAAATATTGCAACAGTATCCTCTCTCATTCTATAATTCAAATAGATTTAATAATCTCCTTGTTTCTAATAAAAAGGTTTTGGCATTAAAATGTTTAATGTCATGAAGAAATGGGGTGAAATGTTTAATCATTCTGGACGAGAATCCCATTGAGCATTGGCACAGACATCAGGATGATAACATCACCAAATAGGGACAAGCAGATTCTATGCAAGCCTGAGAAAAACAAAGCTAATTTACCTTATTATAATCATGCCACAATGTGAGAAGCCTGATTTCAGAACAAGCACTCATTCAAAGGCAATAATAATAATACTACTCCTGTTGCTACTACTCTTACTTCTAACAATACCTAGCTTACAACCAGAGTACTGTCTGTGACCTTCATGCGCCTGCAATGAAAGAGAGACAGGATGCGTGATAACAAAAAAGCGAGCTAATTGTCATGAGTAATTCAGAAGTAATTTGATCCGCCCTGCTGGACAGTGATTAGTGGGGCCCGTTTTTGGGTCCGCTGCCCCCTCGCATACGCCTCCCTCACCCTGTTCGCCTTTCAGCTGGACTTGGCTCTCCCTGACTCTGGCATTGTCAGGGAGCGGCAGTCACAATGGCGTCCTGTTCAGAGGGGGGCCGGGGCGTCAGACACGCTGCTGTTTCCACACAAGGGGCCTCCAGTGTGCTCGTGCCCGGGGCCCTACGTCTGGGGAAAAAAATAAACCCCGGATCCCATATCCCGGCCCCGCTCCAAACAGGGGGACACTGGGGCTCGCCGATACTGACCCAGCACGCAGCAGGAGGGTGGGGGTGGGGGGTGCCAGAGCGGAATTGTCGCCCATCTCTTCCTGTTGACTGCGTGAAGGGACACAGGCCCCTATTCACCAGCTGAAGATAAAACAGACACCCCCCCCCCACCATTCCCCTCTCCCTGGAGATATTTACAGACAGCAGAGAGGAGAGGAGCTGAAGCAGAGTCTTGATTTTAGCCTTGGCCTACATCCTGCATTTTCACTCATGAGGATTTGCAAAACTTCTCCAGGCCTCAGGAGCTGAAGTGATTGAGGGGACCCGCGAACGCGGGCGTGTGAGGCTCACTGCACTGAAAAACAATCTTAAAAGGAAGACAGAGCCACTGACCGGAGATCTTTACCTAATTAAACGGCACACCTGCAGTGATCGTTTAGAGTAAGGTATAAAACATCATAACACCATTTCACACTAGCATGCTAAAACGTTTGAATCTTATACTCTAATTTATTTGTGAAAATAATGCAGAGTGCAGATCTTTCATAAATGTGTTTTGTTAAATACCTCTGATCTTCAAAGCACTCTTTTACCTGCCAGGCTTAAATGAGAGGGTAGTTCATTTCTGTTAAACAAACATAAATGAGCAGAAGACTCTTAACAGGGCAGACAGTCCCTTATTCTTAGGGAGACAGCAGAGCAGGAGGTACAAATATGCTGTACCACAGTGTGACACCTCATGCCACACCTCCCGCCACCACAGAGAAAGGGTGAATGCAAAGATATCATTTATTGCATAATGCTAGAATGGAAGGCACACAGACATATACACGCACAACTGACAGCCGGGGGGACAGCATCTTAAGTCAGAATCATTTTCTCTCTCTGTCACACACACACACACACACACACACACACACACACACAATATCATTCACATTGTGTTCATAGTACGCATTGTCTTACTGGTCTTTCTTTGCCATCAGAGTGGTTTTCTCTGTAAAATGGACTCGTCTTTTGACGCCTACTGAAGTGTTACGCAATCATGTGCGGATTTGGATCGTGTGCAGAAACACAGAAATGTGCAAACCCCATGAAGCATGGGTGCGGGATGTAAGCAGAATGGGGAAAACAGATGAACCCTCCGGAGAGGGTGCCTGATGGTCACAGCAAATGATGTGGAGCCCCCTAGTGGCCGAACTTGCACTTCACCACGCAGGATGAGTTGTAAGTCTCAGATGCCCGTTACAGCTAACTTTCAAACTGGACTGATGTTTTTTTTTTTGTATTTAGTCAATACTTGACAAGGACATATTCAGTTTCATTCCATGCCATTCTTTCCCTGTCTGTATGAGTATTGTATTTTAACTGTGCTGCTAAATTTGATTATGCCTGCAACAGCCAGGCAGAAGCCATTTCTCTTCTGCTTGACCTCAGATTTTGTTTGATCGGTTTGCAATTCAGATTTAGATTCAGATTCAGATTCAGATTCAGATTCAGATTGAGCACCGTGTTCTCATACCAATGGCTTCCCAAAACTACACAGATCACGACATGTATGGTCCTGGAGTGAAGTAAGACACAGGTGGGAATAAAGACAGAGAACATTTACAGAGGCAGGTCATTAAATGCAGTGATGTCAGAGGAGGAGAATGTCACTGGTCCTGTTCCAGGTGGGCTCTTACCACACCAGTATCCTCCTTCACCACACAGTACCCAGCAATGACGGGAAAGCACAAACAACCTTAATAATCGGTACAATCAGTCATTACACGTGTCTTCAGTTTTACTTGCCTTTAGTCTCTTTGTTCCATAGCTGCTAATATATACCCAGAGGGGCAGTGTACAAAATAAGTTGAATAATCTTTTAGGCTCAAACTAGATGCATATGTGACATGAATGTTTCATGTTAAACCACCGATCATTTTTAGAGAAAAGCATGCACCTCTCTTTAATGGTGTAATGCTGTATGTTGGAGAAAAGGGCTGTCTAAGATCTGTCATGAGTTTTGCAGTAGGTCGCAACAGAAAAGTGATCAATGCTCATCTTTATATGATCAACCTACCATTTCTCTCGCTGCACTCAGCATATTCTGGTGTCTCCCTGAAAGCTCTGAGACATTTCTCTTTTTTGGCTTGCAGAGGGGAGCTGACGTGACAGTCCTCAAATCTGAAAAAGAGAAAGCAGACCAGCTGGTGAAACTGGATCTCTCCTGACAGCACAGCCCTGTCGCATCTCTTTAATGAAAAGGCCAGAAGGTATTTGCGCGTACCATCTTTGTATTACCGAGACAGAGCTCGTTTTACTGAATGGCCGGGAAAGTTGTAAATCTGTTGTCTGTACCGGTCGTGTGCGGAGATCCTGGGCACGTCACTCCGCGACACGTGCCCGGGATTACCGGGCGAACGGCACCGGGGAGGGCAGAGGGATAACCGGAGCTAAAGCTGGACCGCTGCCCGCTGCTTCTTTAACCGTTAAATTCAAAATATGTGTAACACTCACTGACTGAATGAGTCATCCACATAACTTCTACTGTGCTTTTCATTACGAGAGAAAAGATTTTCCCCCCTCTTCTTATGGGCACATCAAACCTTTCCCCATTTCATTCACATTTAATTTGAGACAGAATGTGTGAATAATTATTCATTATTATTGTCATTATTTATGGATTTTTCCTCACAGTTATCTAGTAAACGAACAGAACACACTTACGTTGCGACCAGCGTTACAACGGAAATCGTCAATTTCGTAGCCTACAACATAAACTATAGCCTACACAGAGTTCCCTCGAAACACTGAGGTAGTGTTCTTAATACATTATTAATTTTATCTCTTAACATATCTGCAAATATTTAACGTACATATTGCTTATATAGACTTATGGTATAAAACCAATATTATGCTACCTTTTTTTCTTTGCTATTCCTGAGGTAATCCACGCTCACGCTGACCTCGGCTTCGCCATCACACTGGGGGATACTATTTTAAGTTACTCCTGCCCTGCACACTGCCAGCCCGTCTCCGGTCACTTGTGATATCAAAAACAAAACCCAGCGTAGGAGGTTTCGCTGCAAGGCAGGTGATTCAGTCGATATTCACCTTTTCCCCCCCTGCAAATGCATGAATATAAAAAAGCATGTATAATCAGTTTCCAGTCATCAGATGTACTAAAACCTCGCATAACAAACGTAGGAATTTATTGCTGGAAAAGTACGGTTAGTTTTCCAGAAACATGCTTATGACTAATACTTTGAAACAAAATATACTGACAACCGCCTTATAGTTTCCAGAGATGTGCTCTGACAGCGTTGCCTGTGGAGTCAAAATGACAGCTGACTCAGAGATCAATTGCAATATATCGCCATCCAGCGGTCACTCTGTGGACTGTTCATTTCTTCTCAGTGTAAAATTTGAATGGATCACCTTATTCTACATAATACCCCATGGGGCCTTCAGCCACATCTGGGACAGACACATTCTAATTTTTTTTCTTGTAATGAGAACCAAATCTGTCTGTAAACCATAGACTTTTATTGTTTTTTTTTATTTATTTATCTGTCCCTGTTGCTGGTTGCTGGAGTTGAAGTGGGTACTCTGGATGTTAGGCACATAGGAGCGTAGGAGCTGTGTTACGGCCTCATCAGTTCTCTGCATCCGCCCTTATATCACACAGCTCTCATTTTGTAACAATGCTGTGAAAAGGAGCAAATTATTCCTGACTATCACATTCTCTTTGGATGACACCTAGATATAAAATACATCCCAGGCTGCTGCATGGCGAACACAAACAAGTTATTTTCCCTACTTGTATATTCCATAAAAATGCAAGGAAATATACCCATTACCCAGCTTAAGCTTTCTTAAAAGGTGAAAAGAGTTTTTAATTCGCTCAGCTGCAAGCGTATTTTCTATTCGGGTTTGTTGCTTACAGTTATTATGGACTGTAAAGGCACACACCTATTTTTTTTAACATAGTGGTTCTGTGTTTAAACCATTGCCATTTAAAGTCATTTCACAAAATAATGAATACAAGTTTAAATTAAAATGGTTTTGTGGCACTCAGACGCGCACAAAAGTGAACACGGGAATTAGTATAAATTAAAGAACGCCACCTTTTCCTCCTGATACTTCAGTTCTTGCCTTCTGATTCTTCAATTCTTCACGTTGAGTATGTCACTTTGCCAGCAGGTGGCGACATCACTCCAACCGAATATGCACTTGAGCGCTGAAACTGCAGGTAGTTAAACTATCAGATAAACTTCTGTACAAAAAATAGATGTACAATAACATTAAATGGTCAAACCGGAGAAACAACAAGAGCATTGTAACTTAGGTAAACGTGGGTGTTGCTCACGAGGTGTGTTCACCCAGCAGATGAAGGGAAAAGTGAAAGTGTGCTGTATGAGGATTCTTGCAGCAGTAACTGTAAAACCGGTTTATGGTCTGTTTGCTTTGTTATTATATTCAAACATATCTAGATGCTGTACCCATGACAGCCACCATATGTCACATTATCCCTCAGACTGAGCTGAGAGAGGAGCCTTTGTCCCCTTCTCCACTTACAGGATGGAGCAGGGAGTCATTTTAAAGTATTCTTTTGTTTGATTGGCAGGGTTATGTAAGGTTATATGCCATAGCTTACCTGTCAGTTAATCATTAAACTGATATAATATAATATTTTAAAATTCTACATATTGGTTTCCTTCTAAATTTGTGTTAAAACTTAAAATCTAAATCTAAAATCTAAAATCTCTAGATCTAAAATCTGTAAGATTTCTTTCTGACTGAAACAGGTGCAATATTAACAGGATCAGCATTTGGTAAAACCAGAAATACCCAGATTCTTCACATGGTCATTCACCTTTACAGTAAGACTTACTGGATGGATATATAAGCCTTTAAAATGGCCAATAAGCCAGACACAGACGTGTCAGTGCAGCCTGCATCAAACACACTGAGAAAAGACAAGACACCTCTGCATACACAGGAATGCAATTCACAGGTCAGCCAGTGGGAGACTGCAGACATACATATGAGCATAAAGTACAGCACTCATTTTGTTTAAATTGTGAAAGCTTGCGAGAGGCACTGGATAAATGGTAACTGTTATACATTTTCTAAAGGATGAATTTCATTAGGTAACAACAGTCTGAACAACTGAACAAAGTGGTCCCCTTTTTCATTACCAATAGCCTTTGAGAAACAGACAGCACAAATGAATCTCATTTGTTTAATTTCTTTAATGTGTTCAGCATGATGTCAGTTTGTGCATTAAAAGCAAGGAAAGGAAACTCCATTACATATCAAAAATATTACCTTTTTTAGGTGAAAAATGCATTTAAAAAAGCAATATCTGCTATATTACCATTTTCAAAGACAACATGTAGACAAAAAAAAAAAAACTGTGACCATATCAAAGTGAGTTAATGTCAGTATACAATGTTCCCCCATTGTCAGCAGTGTGAGGGGAAGAGCCTTCAGCGAGCTTCATACAAGGCTCTGACCAGTGTGTTTCCAGCAGTGAGCTGGGAGATCACAAGACGTATAATGGACTACCAGACTAACGATGGGTATTCAAAGGAACCTAGATGTGTTCATATAAGCCTAACAAATTATTCACCATGTAGAACTATCTGGAAATTGAACTTGTTTCTGGGCACATGTTTCTTGTCAAGTATTTGGGAATGAACCCCAGGGAAAGAGTTTAGTTCGACGTGCCAAGTATGCGCAAAGTGTGTGGCCCTTCAAGAATTATTTATGAATGCTTAGTGCAGCAGGTACTACTAAACTCTTTCCCTGGGTTTCGCGCTCTAACCGAACCAGTCTAGGTGCCCTTTCCAATACTACAAATGACGTCAAGATGCTTAAAGTCTATACAGCAAACGGTAAGGCTCAGTAACCCGTCCTGTAACAAACCCACGTTCGTTGAGTTCTCCGTTCTCAGAGGAAGCGTTATTTACCTTACGTTTTTACAGTGACGCATGTATTTTTAGAAGCGTTCAGTCTTCACCAGTGGAGAGAGTCCGTGTGGTCTAAATTCCAGGTTTGGGTATGTACTTCAGGTGACAATTTAATGGGGTTAAAAACCAGAACTGCAACATTCAGCATCACAGGCCTCTGCGGTGGACATTTTCAAACAGGACGAAAGCTTCCGTGAACCGAGGTTCACGTCTCTTTAAGCAAATGCATCTGGGTTTAGGTTGCGGTGTCGTTTCGGCTGCACGGTCCGTCTGGTCGTAGTGTGAGGATTGGATGGCAATGCCAGCATGCAGCAGCAAGGCCAGAAGAGCGTTCTCTTAAGAAGATGCCAGCCTGACAGCACGCTCTGCGGAGGTGGCGTAATCCACAGCGACGGCCTAAAAAACGCCCCCACCCCCCCTCTCCCTCCCCCTCCCCCTCCCCCATCCCGACAGCCGCCCCAACACCCCCTGATTACATTCCCCCCCACCCCATACACAAGCCCAGCGGTCCTAGAGAGCAGATTAACGGGACGTAAAAGAGCCAATCCAACCCATTTGGACAGCGGACAGACACTGACACGAGTAAGGGGGGGGGGGGGCTTCTCTTGTATGCAACAATGGAATGGATGACTAGGGAAAAAAATACCAAAGCGAACAGACTGTTAAGGCAGTCTACAAGGGCAGACGACCACAAAAGAAGGCCGGCACAGTCCTGTAGTGGAAAAACAAAAGGTGAAAAAAAATAAAGGGATGACTTTTTCCTTCTTTTTCCTGTGCCCGTGCTCGTGAGGCCATTACAGCAGAGCAGCACTGTGTGACTGACAGGAGGGGGGGGGCGGGCAGGTGAGCGGTGGTGGAAGTTAGGCCCCGCCTACTAGCACCTGACCCGTCCTCCCTCTGGAAATGTGGCATCTCGTCATGTTGTTCCGGGCTGTGGTTTTCCTTACTCCTCTGGACCCTCCCCCTTTTCCTTCCTCCCGCCCCACCCCACCCCGCCCGTTAGGACCGCCTCCCTCCCCATGCCCCGCCCCCTCCGGCTACACCTCCTTGGTGGTTCGCACACGGATACTGCCCAGGCACTTGCCCATGGCCTCGAAGAAGGGGTCGCAGAAGGTGTGGATGCAGATGGAGTAGACCCGGCTGATGCAGTGGATCTCGATCAGGTAGCTCTTCACGCACGGCACCACCGCCCAGATGTGTATGAAGGAGAGGATGGCGAAGAAGATTCCCCAGACCAGCGCCAGCGGGATGCCCACCAGCGCCGTCAGCAGCCGGTAGCACCAGTACTTGGTCACGGTGAAGGTGGTGAAGCTGGCCTTCCACACGCCATCGAAGCTGTACGTGCCTGCCGGCTCGGCGACCACGTCCTCGAAGTCCACCTGGGAGGAGACAACAGGCACATTTGTAGCATTTAGTTGACTCCCCAAAGTGCTCCATCTCGCCCTTAAAAGGACTCACCGGCTCAATAATCCACACACAAAGTGGAATGTGCCAAGACCCAAACACAGAGGAACAGTAGAAACACCAGCTGCCGTGACCCTTTTTCCAGACTCGGTATCACAGCCATACTCCTCAGACTGAGCCATTACAGGAAGCAGAGCTGCTGCTGTTGACTTCGGTATATTTACCAACCCGAGTCCAGTCACCTTGCAGAGAGCTCCGATGTTTCCACCATTCCGCTAAAACATTCCAGCGCTCAGTGCAGGTTATTTGCTGCACAGTACGGAGGAAAATCCCTGCTCAGATATGACTTTTGCGGTTTGTCTTAAACTTTGAGGAGCAAATTTAAGCAAAGCGTCACTCTTTTGGTTAGCTGCATGGCTTTTCTTTGATCCCAGAGACCACCAGACTCGGGATGTCTGAGGGAGTAGTAAAAAAAAAACTTACGTAACGTTAATTTTACTTTTCAAAGGACAAAGCGTACTCGCTAGAGTAAAACTGAATTCTGGCTTCTTTTCCTTCAGAAAGGTAAACGTCGGGTCTTTAAGCAAACAGACCTCACCAAGTATCAACATTTGCTCTCTCACAAGCATGTGCCCATGACTTCACTGCTACTGACAGAATGATGATATAGTGGAAAAACACTCAGACACACACACGCATGCACACACACACACACACACGCACATACACACGTGCACAGACACAGAGAAACACACACATGCGCACACATGCACATATGCGTGTATACACACCCACGTACAGATGCACACACAAAGACACACACATGTATGCATGCTCACACACACACACACACACACACATGCACAGATGCACACTGGTGAGAAAGAATTCAAGTTTCCAAACCACCAGTATTAAATGCATTAACTTTGAGACTAAACAGACATCTGCAATTTGTTAGAAATAACAAGACAAATGCTCTTCACATTATAAAAGAAGAAACAGGTTTGCATATGATCTAAGGAAAGGTAGTTTTCTCTTTAAATAGACATTATTTATTCCTGGGAGATTTTTGAGTAATTTGCTTTTTATAACTGTCATTTTTGACATGCTTCATATTTCACTATGCCTTGAGCTGCTGATTGACACTACGGTGTAGAATGTGTTTATATTGAAATTTTCACATTTGGTCTAATTAGTTATATGTACAATATCTAATAAAAGTAGCCATGCAAATAGCAAAAACTACAATGCTTTGTTCTGGGCTAAATAACCTTCCCTCTACTATGCAAGCCACTTTGTTCCTGTTCATTTTCCAAGGACACTGATCAAGGACAAGTTATTTCCAGAGCTGGGTGGACTGAAAAAAAAAAAAGCAGAAAAAAGAAACCCAGAATCAACATCAAATGAGAAGACCCCAAGATTACAGTAATTTTGTGATGACATTTTCCCTTTTGAAATCCTGTACTGGTAGAATACCACAGTCATAATGAGAGACCTGTAACAGCAGCAATCCTACTTTAGATAACGGGGAGCGCCATCTTACTGCAAAGAGGGGTGCACTTCAGTTTTGCCTAAACCATTACTTTATCACTAATGGGAAAGTGTGGATTTATTGATCGTAATGTTGAAGGAATCTGAAATTAACCCAAGATTCAATGCTGTCTCTGTTATTTCAGAGCAGAGGCCGGTGGGCTGGGATTTCTCTCTCTAAAGACAGTAGGAATGTAAGCGATAGCATTCCACACAGTTGCAAGAATACTGTGCACCAACAGTCACTCCCTGTTGGATACGGAGTCAAAGAGAAGCCGGTCCACTTTGATTTCACTGCGTGAAACATGGGAGAGTTTTATTATAGACAAACGACCCACTCAGAGCTTTAAACAGCTGTGAGTGGCCTCCCCCGTTACTCCACGCATGGGTGACTTCAGTCTTCCCCCCGCAGTTTAAAGCACTCCCTGTAGGATTACTGTTCCAGTGTGTTATTGAAGGAATGCAGTTTATGAGGGGAAAATATCTATTGTGGGGGGAAGAGTTGCGTGTGTATTTTTGTAAGTGGGAGCTTTTTGATGTGGCTGTGGGGAAGCTCGCTGACGGAGCACAGCTGGAGCTGAGGGATATTCCATTCTAAGAGCCGCTCGACTCTCTTCGGTCCGAAGCACCACTGTGCACAGTGCTAAGGCCTGTTGTGCTCTTCTCTATTCTGAGCACGCTTAGAGAGGCTAACACAGAGTCACATTGCGCAGGGCTGAGAGGGTCTCCTGTGATGGACAGGATCTTGCTTCCTGCGCCATCCTCCTGGAGGTCGTTCTGGGCATGTGCGTGGGGGAGACCGGAGCCCCGCCCCTCTCACCCAGACGCATGGGCGTTCCCACGTATCACCGGGGCCAAGGCGACCGCTTCAAACGGCCAGCCTCACTCATGCCACGCCGGATCAAGCTCACAGAGTAAACATTCGACAGGAGGGAGAGGGAAGGCGGCTCGCAGCTGCTGAAGCTTCTGGTCTTAACCAACGGTTTTTAGTTTGCGGTCGTCAGTTTGGGTGAACTGTTTTAAATGATGCAGTTTGAAATGGCGGCCTCCTGCAAATTCATGCCACTGTGCTACCCAGTTACTGTGGCTGAGCCCAGAATCAAACACGAGAAAGAAACGGTCTGATTTTTGAGAGGACATTTCTGTGAAGCTCCTCTGGAGTTTTATATGGCTACACACAAACTCACAAACACAAACACACACGCACGCGCACGCGCACACACACACACACACACACACACACACACACACACACACACACACACACACACACACACACTGTGTCATTGTGTTGTTTATACAATGGAAACCACTGAGTGAATGGCATTCTCACCTCTTTATTGTATTGTGACATGAGGTGGATTCTTAAGCACAACAAAACTAACAGCTAACGTTGCTAATGAGGCCAGGCGTCCTTTTAGAAAGCGTACGCTTTTGAAAACAGCCGGTCATGACCATGCACTCTCATGTATTGTGCGACTGCCGTCGCTACAGTCAAGCGGTGCTTTGGAGCGCCTTTCCGGGGCTTGCTTACCACGCACATTTCAGCGCGGTGCTGAAATCGGTGGGCAATTTCACGCGTGAATTATTTACAGCTTTCTGATAACGTGTGGTAGGAAAAAAGGCACTGACAGACTAAATCGGCTTTATTGACCATCAGTTGTAGATGTCACTAAATATTTGGTCCTTAAGTCAACAGGTAATATTAAACTCTGTAACTTTCAAGCAATGTCAAAGTTTTTTTTTTTTTTTTTAAAGAAGCAACACCTCATCGATTATGACTACAGACGCTCTTGCTCTGAGAGCGTTCAGTCCGTACAGCTGTGGGAACAGGCACTTTATTAATGCACGTCCGTGCGCTGCTGCGCCCAACTAAAATACACCTCAAGTAGCGCTAAGCTGGCTGATAGTTAGAAAAGTCTGCAGAGTTTGCGATACATTTTACATATCATATGGGATATGCTGCATTTGATTACACAATAACAACGTATAAATGCAGAAAACATTTTTTTTTTCAGAAAAGAGAAACAATAAATAATCCAAACAGAATCATAAGTGAGCGCGTGGAGTGGATACACTTACCTTCACAACATCGTCGTTTAAGTGCTTGGGGTCCCGGTTGACCAGGTCGATTTCTTTCGTGTGCACATCTTGCATTGTCTTCTCGTTAATACTGTCGTCGTCCATAGTTTTGTTGTTTGGTTTGTATATATTCCCTTGTTTCCTAATGAATGGCGCGTGTATATATTCCTGTTATTCCAATGAAAACCAAAAAAAGAGAAGAAACAAAAAAGGGTTAAGAGCGGGTAGCTGGAGACCGCAGCACGAGTTTGCTGCCTGTCCCAGGCTGGGATGGTTTTAAATGGATTAAAAGGGGAGTACCACACCCCTTAGAAGCAGTTCTCTCACTCCCACCACAAGGGGGCATTAACAAACACCCCCTGGCACAATACGCGGGCACAACTTCCAGGGTGGAACACCTAGCATTCAATTTCAGCGCTTTCGAAGACCCGTTTTACAGTGGCATTTGGAAATGCCACGACAGTATACAGTACACAGTAATATAATAAGAAACAAAAGTAATGGTAGATTGATTTGCAATACCTAAATGTAAAGGCAAACAATTCTTAGTATTGATAAATGTGCATATTAAGTGAACGCGTACACGTGAGTATTTTGCGTCACCGTGGTTCCACACATTTAAGACATCAAATTAATAATTTACTAAATTATAAACAAAACGAGTAATTCTTCTACAAGTTTGTGTGCTCATTTTGTAAGGCAGAACACTTAAAATGAGTATACCAAAGTTATACTTGGAGTTGTACACCATGAAACTTCAGTTCTGAAGTCATCCACATACGCTCGACGCCGCTTGCATCTTGCACACAGAATTACAGGCACATACAGTAGTAAAATCATATTTTAGCATCAGGTGCAAAGTAAAACGCTACGGAAGAAAATGCGAGCGCTTTGCAAAAGCGAACCGGGTAAACCTGAAACAGAGCGCCTGTTAAACATTAACGGGCACATACCTCTGTTTCCTCGTCCTTGAGTCCTCCAGTCATGCTGTCCTGACCCACGAGTGCAATCTGATTAGCTTGTCGGGACAATACCAAAACTTTTCAGAGGCAAGCAAGAACGCAAACCAGGAGGCGTGGGGACTTAAAGTTTTTTAGGGGAGCGTAATAGGACTGACATCAAATCCTGTCACGTAATATTTCCGCGCAGCTCATAAAGTACAGTGAAGTGCTTGTTAGAGCCGCTGAAGTACATGCGCAAAAGTAGCCATGGAACATGGACCACCGCCACACGTAACTGAAACCCATCATTATCTGGACTCAGATTTCGCTGCGTGAATGACGGAGGAAGCACCGCGATTTAAAGAAAAGTAAAGATTATGTACCTCTGCATTAACGGATGTAAATTGTTGACCTTTGTGTTTAGAACAGACCTCGCAGAGTGAAGAGTTACACAACCTTTCAGGGGTCTGACCTCAAAAATCAATCACGAATTTCGCATTTTAGGCGCTCAGGTGTTTTTACCTGTTAGCACTGGCTCCAGGTTATCGCTGCATCATATTGAACACAATCGTGCCTTGTTCTCAGCTAAGGCGGTAGGAATCAGCATTTGTTACGGTGCTATACCCTTAAATACGTTTCATTTGATTATGTGAAAACGTGATTTAAGAACAATACTTTCTTTGAGCATTTAAGGAGTAAGAGTAGGCATCTTAGGTTTTATTCGAAACACGACTGAAGAGCATCTATTCTAATAAATTTGAATCCACCTTTTTGATATCAGAATACGTTTGTGTGATTATCTCCACTTGGACATTAATTTAAAAAAGCCACTGCGCACCTATGGCGCCCACTGGTAAATGCAAGTGATTCACCGTGGAAACTGATTTCACGCCATCTGACCTCAAGTAATTCGATTTAATTGTGTTTTCAGTTTAACACTGACCTGGATCTGACATTGATTTGTCAGGTTTCTGCTAGAGGCCCTTTGAAAGAAAGATGTTTTGTAGCAGGTGTTAAAAGGAAAAGCTAATTATTTTTTAAATTGTGCCTCTCCATAAATGACAACTAATATATATGACTTGTCAATTTCAAACGACTTTTTCCAGTGTATTGCTACAAGATCTAAAGTAACTGAACAGATTTAAATAAATCGATACAACTGAGGTTCAAGAAGTTCAAGGAATCAATTTAACCTGTTTTTATCATCAATAATCTGTTTGTCAGCATCAAACAGTTCCTATACGTCTTCACAGGACTAACCAGACAACCATTTAGTCAAATTAAGTGAAGAAGAGCAGACTCAGTGAAAAGTACCACAAGGGGCCCCACTCTCTCTCTCTCCCCCCCCCCCCCGGAACAGGTTTGGGAAAGTGTTGCCGCAGATCCCAGAGACAGATAAAGGAGGACAGACACAGGATATTCTGTGGGAATGCAAATCTCCATTTATCCAAAGGGAGGTTAGACCAGGCCAGGGATAATGCAAAACCAAGCAAACGCGCTGTAGTCAAATCAACTCGAGTCCCAGGCAAAGTCTCCTATGAGCCTGGCTGCGACACAAACAAATACAAGCAAATGACTGTGTGCACGGCTGAGTGAGATCTATGCGCTTCACTCTGCTGGGGACATTACCTCTGAGAGAGGCTCGGGACTGCAGCCACCGCAAATCAGCCGACCTTGAAGAATTATCACTTCGGCAACTTGGCACAGTGGAGCGGCGAAGTACATGTAAAATACTTCAGAAATGTAATGAAACGCACATGTGGTAATCTTGACACGTTTACAGCTTACTGCCTTTGCCAAGGCCTACATATCAGTTTGCAGCCCTCCTAAAATCTAAATATGAAAGAATAACTCCTGGATGTGTGAACTGATCCTTGAGGTATTCTCAAGGGGTTAATAGTTAAACATTTTTTTTGAACATTTACAACAGGTTGGGACAGCACTTTTTTTCCAGAGAAGCGAGTATTATCACCGGATGATAGAATACTGTATTTAATTTCTCCTTTTGCTCAAAGTAAATTAATAAAGTGACACAAAATTCTGGTCCAAAAAATATAAAAAGGCTAAGTAGAAGCATTACAATGACTGGAATTTAGACAAGCAAATGCATAATTCACTTGTGCAAATCTGTTAAAAAAAGAAACTTTAGCAGCCAAAGAGGATTTGAACTTGCAAACCTCCAGTGAGGTCCAAAGCCTTGAGCAATTCTCCACTGTGCAGTTTCTTATGTAATTTAGTGGAAACAATGATTTATAAGCGCCCTGAGCCTACTCAAGATACCAGCAGGGCTTCACATAGTCATACCAGCCTTCAATGCTGCTTAGTCATACAAGTTCATAAAGTCTTTACCAGTGAAACAAATGGGACATCAATGCACAGAATACTTAATTTACTTACTTTATGTGCCAAAGAGCATGCATATGGAGTTTCATTTGCATCTCTGTAACTTTTTTCATAATAACTGCCATGTACCTGCTGAAAGAACTCACTAAGCCTGAATAGAAAGGGTGAAACCTGTCAACACTGCAACCTACAATCATTTCGACAACGAACCATCAACAACCTAACCGAGCAGAGTCTGTTGGCAGTGCATCAAATGTTACATCTGGGAAAAACATTCAAACAATTGAGAAAGCCGTCAACCTTCTTACATAACAGAATCATACCCCACTACACCCCCTTTGATAAAAACAGATACATGTTTTACACCGCTGGCCATTGCTTTCCTGTTTTGTGTGTTGCATAAATACAAAATCTGAGGTAACCAATGTCTGCGCTGTTACTGTGGACTTAATCAACCATTACCACTGTGCAATGCATTAACCTACAGAAGGAACTGCTAAATATGATTTCTGATTGACATTTACTCAATACAATAGTATTGTCATCTTACATTAATAATAATACTGATAAAGGGTCTTCAGGTGAAAGTACGACACTTGGTCAGTGCATTTAGAATGAGTTTCATTTAGTTCATTTAGAATAGGAGTCCAGAAATTCTCCATTAAACTTGAAGCAAGCATACACAGAAATGATAATAATTTAGTGATCCAGTAGTTATATATTATGATATTTTTTACCATACAGTATATTTGATCTTATTAAGGGTATCTAACTCATTTGACAAATAATTATACAGCCAAAGCACTGTCAACAAGAGCAAATACCAACATATTTTTCAAAGCACTGTAAACCAACACCGTTCCAGCAAAAACGTATGAACCTTGTAATCTGGTCTGTAGACAGTATGCAATATTGCATATTCCCAAACAGGTGTAATATTTACATTATCTTAATATAGCTCTTTATAAGTCAATGTTATAGCCTCAAATTGACTCAGTTTCTACACAATATATACAATAATAGTATAACTGTTCAGTATTGTATTGCACATATGTTACACTTCTGCTGCTACAGCATAGCTTTAGTGTAGCTCACATTCTGTTTGATCCTGTGCAGCCATGTGGATAATGGGTTTTGGAATGTGTGGAAAATATTTGGTCACAAACGGAGCGTTCTTCCTCCCCCATGTGCCCCCCCACCCACCCACCCGTGGGAGGGGGGTGACGGCGGAGGCAGCGGTGTCTCAGTCGTGCACGCCCTTGACGTTGACGGCGGACAGACACCTGCCCGCGCTGAGGAAGAGCGGAGCCACGAAGGTGTCCATCAGGCTTCTCCAGATGGTCTGGATGGAGGGCAAGGCCACCATGCAGGTCTGGACCACGGGCATCACCACCCTGACAGGAAGGAACGGACGGGACCCATCAGTCCTCACACTCTGCCTTTCGCCACTCATTTACTAACAGTGTTGCTTTCCCCTGTTATTAACACATTTCACATGGATCTCTCCAGCTGCATAAAAGGCTAAGCTACACATAAGGCTACATAAATAACTAAAGGAATAACACTGGCTCAAAACATAACATCTGGAGTTTAAGGGTTAACTGAGGTATCGTATCGGTTACTAATGGTATCTACAGTGGCAGTGTAGCATGGCAGGTAAGGAGCAGGGCTTGTAACCGAAAGGATGCTAGTTCAATTCCCCACTGGGGTACTGCCATTGTACCCCTAGGCAAGGTATTTAACCCACAATTGCCTCAGTAAACATCCATGTCATGGCATGGCATGTCAAAAAAAAAAAAAACTGAAAAAAAGTAACCTATGTAAGTCGCTCTGTTTAAGAGCATCTGCAAAGTGATAATAATGTAATGCGTTATAACATAGTAAGCAGCATTGCACAGAAAGGAGAGGGACTGTATATCCATGTTATGAATGCGCTGGAAGCATCTGTCAGTAATGCATGCACATGTTTATGTATTACTCTATCGGATATCTTGAACAAACTCGCACCGGCAAGATTTCTGCTGAAAACATGTTTGCTGAAGTCAGATCAGAATGATAACAATTTAACAGGAGTTTTGCAGCCAGATTTTTCCACTGCTGGTGGAAAACTGCATTCCTCAATGTGCTTATGACAATGCTGACTTTCTGCATGAATCTCGGCCAGTTTCAGCTGTCACTTCAGTTGACAGCTAGCTGAGTTTCAGGTTGGGGCCATGAGATATGCATACATAAGCCTGTAGTGGTATGTGCATGCTAACTGCTCTTAATAATCTAATGCACCTGATTGTATTACATATACTGATATTACACTGTAAGATTTGCACCTGCTACATGTCTTTAATCTATATATGTTTGTGATATAGTTTCTGTATGCCTGTACCAGCTAAATCCACACACAACATAATCTGGATAAAGAAAAAGTAATCTGGCATTACAGATCATTTCAGATAATTAAAAAAATCTTAACCAGATTCTGTTAAGCATAAACTTTGACATCCCCATCCTCCTGGTTTGGATTTCTTAATAAAGATTTATACCAATATTAACAGATATTATGCGTGTATTATGTTATTGAAGGTAAGTTAACTTCACAAACACAGCCAATTTCACTGTTGCTAAACGGCCTATGCAAACAGGTGGTAAATTTAGCCAGTGAAACCGGGGAGTCATGCCAAGTACAATAAGCACCACAGTATATAAAAAAAGGCGATAACGTGCTCATACCAGATATGGACACAGCTGAGGACCGCGAAGACAATGCCGGCTACAAAAGACATTGGTACAGCGAGTAACGTGGTCAGCAGCCGGTAGAACACAAATTTAGCCAGCTCAAACACTGCGTGACTTCCGATCCACACTTTGTCAAAGCTGTGAGTCGTGCTGGGCTCGGCGATGACATCCTCGAAACCAACCTGCAGGAGAAGATGGGCTGCGCTTTCAAACGGCATTTCAACAAATACAAATTTGAAAGAAAAGGCACAAAATGTTTGGCGTGATGTATAAATCCCTGACGTTTTATGATTCCACAAAGTGCTACATTCGCACGCAGGAGTAGGTGCGCGAACCCAAGTTTACCTGCTGAACGAGCATTAACAGTAATGTACCCATCTGATCGAAAATGGACATAAATTAACTGCAGTTCACAGAATGAAGACAAATGCAGGAAACCCGTTAAAACTCTAGAAGAAGACAGTTGATAACACGTAGAAATACACTACAGAGCCTCAACTTTCAACCTGATAAAACAGTCAGGTGAAGAAGTCTGCTGTCCGGCTGGGCTCTTTCGTTTATGTCTGTCCTGCTCCACTTACCTTCAATTGTCCGTTTATATCGTGGGGATCTCTGTCCGGAGTCGCCGTGAAAACTTTCTCTTTCTGGTTAAGAATCGGATCGATCGATCTGTTGAACTCGTCTTCGTCCAGGATAACAGTGGTCTCGGATTTCTCGTTCTCCAGTCCCATTTTCGGTTCGCTGAAAGCAACGCTACTGAGGGACCTGTGCGTAGCAGCGCTCTTGGTAACTGGTTGCTGCAACACGCGAGCGCAAGGCCCACGCCCCGCGATGAAAGCAGCGCAACATGGGGCTGACAAAACATTGCTTCTGTGGACACGCTTTTAATTATCTCCCTTTCAATTGCACCAGTACAGTCTATATTTAGTGAACATATGTATCGGCAAATGCTTTTTTTTCAAACTTATGTTTCTACATATATAGTCGAAATGGCATTACAATGGTGCGCATTTTTAAAACTTTTATTTTTTTTTGTTCTTAGTGAACATCAGAGACTCGCGAAAACCGGTAAAATAACACCGGTATCTAAAATGTTTATGTGCCTGATCAAATAATTTACTTTCACATTTGTTTACAAGAAGCTTATCATTTTCACATAAAAGAAAACCATTTCTTTGAGGACAGGAATTCACCACAGATCGAGTTTATAGATCGAGGAGAATATTTTATCCACGCAGAGAACCGTGAAATATTGTTAGTCCTACATTCCTTTCAACTCTGCACGGACGTGGATATGGATAAGGAGAAACACGTCTTTGGAGTAATTCAATCATATGCAAAACACGCCGAGGCATTTAAAATGTACCGATTTCGCGCTTTCATAACTTCACCTTGTACGTAGGAGTATGCGGAGCCCTCCCAAATATCCCAGTTTCGTATATGAACCCAGTGCATCTGTACGTGACTGTAAACGACTCCCGAGCAAATCGGTTAAGCCGCAGCAGACATACAGAATGTCCTGACCACACGAAGCCGTACTCTTGAAAGATCATTCATTAGCGTGAATAATTAAACCACTGTGAAGCTGAAAACGTGTTCTTCAGACATTCATATTTGACTGGAGTGGAGCGATGCTGAGGGGTATCCATGGGCAGCACATTTCATTACTTATTTGGTTTATTTGCTAGAATCTTTTATTCCAGCCTAATTAACAACTGACATTTCATCCTTTCCTGCTGTCGCTCAGGGACCCTTCTCAATGGCTATGCCCAAACCCAGTACTCAAACCGGCAATCCTCTTGTTGGCAGTCCCTTTCCCAGAGTACCGCTTGTAGCAGAAACATACAATCTGTGAGGATGTAAAGGGCTCTGTGCTACACTGGGACAGGCTCTCAGCCCACAGCTGGTCTATGCTGAGCTGTGCTGTAGGAGTGAGGGGGGGGCTCTGGAGCGCCCGCGTCCTCACTGCCAGCCCAGAAAGCACTGGCGCATTAACACACATGAAAGGAGCCACTCAGTCCACACCCCCCACCCCCCTGACATCACACACAGAGGGACGGAGGGGCTTTGCTGAGCACAAACACAGTGTGTGTGTGTATATGTGTGTGGAATTCCCACCCTTAAAAATAAAGAGGTTCAGTCTCTTCTTTTGTTTGGCTGCAGATTTTATGGTCCTCCTTCTACACACACATTACTCAGTGTTTCCCAGGTCTGTAGACTCCTGGTTCAGACATGCCTGTGAATATATGAAATAATTAATTTACCGTAAATGATAAAGTTAGATCCAGACACAGTCCCATTTAGCTTCACACTCACAGCCGAGGCCAACACGGAAATCATTTCCCTGCAAAACAACTTTTAACTGGCCAGATCCCACAAAGTAAACTTTATAAACTAAACATCTTTACCCACAATTCCCTCTTCCACAGCATCAGACTTTGTAAGTCTACATCACAGTGGTTGAGTAAAACAGGTAAGTGTCAATCACCTTCCTGTCAGCGCACATTCATATCTGAAATGAGAACGTACAAAATGCAGACACATTAACAGCCAAAAGCAAAAAAAAATGCACAACGGAACATGACAGTGAAGCAAAACCACAGCGGCGGTGGGAGCAAAGGAGGGTTTTCTCCCCGCCGCAGACAATAAAGCTGGGAATCCGGCAGGATTAAGGAGGCGTGCAGTTCTGACAGAGGTGCGTTCTGGCTGCACGGGGAAGGAACAGCGCCCGCGCTGAGACAGACGAGAGAAGGGACAGCCTCAGCCGGCACTGGAACAGCCAGCTCCTTTATTTATATAACCTGTATTTAACCTGCATTTAACCAGGAAGCTAACCGAGGACCCGCTGTCACTTTCCACAAAGGCCTGGCCAAGAGACTTTCAGCACGGCAAACAGAGCGACATCACACCGCAGGCAGACACAGGTACACAGCGCGGATCAACAGCTACAGAGGATCAGTAAACAGAGCTTTGATCTTGCGCATAGAAACAGGAGTGCATACAGACGGAGCTGGTATTTCAGTCTCCACCGCGGCTCGTTCCAGTCATTAGCTGCTGAGGAGTGAAACGAGGCATGAGCAAAGGCTGTGTGATGTTTTGGAGTCAGCCCTGTATCGACTCAGCTATGAATGAGTCATCCGGCGGTGATCAAAGTGCCTGGTGTGCTACTTAACACTACAGCTGCCTGGTGTCCTCTCATATGACAAAAATTGTAAAAGTAAACCCAGGGGTAGCGCGGTGTACTGGGGAGGGAATATGACTTGAACCAGCGGGACGCAAGTTCAAATCCTGAGTAGGCGCCGCTGTTGTGTCCTTAACCTTAAGTGCCTCCTTAAAGGTCCAGCTGTACAAACTGATATGGAAATACAAGCTGTCTGAGGTACCCTGGATAAGGCTGTCTGCCACGCAAATGATTAACAGTTACGATGGACTGTTTTCTTTCAGTTTTTCGGCACTCTTTCAGGATTGTGAGATTGACACAATACTAATACACACTGTTCACAGCACGCATTATCAGCTGACACAATATTACAGCAGACTTAGAATGTCAGTGTAAGGTGCGCTGGGTCTGATGCTGTGGAAGAGGGAATTGTGGGTAAAGATGTTTATGTGCCTGAGGAGCCACTCAAATCAGAGGGATCTGGCCGACCTCAGCAAATGAACCTGCTCTTTGATGAGTAATAGTGAGTAAGCCTTACTCTGTGTTCACTGAGCACACTTAATACAAAAGTAGCTCTAAAGTCCCAGGATCCACTAACACAGAGGGATTTGTGTTTACTGGAACATTCCAGGGATGGAAGCTTGGTCCAGCGCTCAGCAGCAGTAAACCAAACCGGGAGTTTGCACCTCCCACCTCTGGGCCTTCTGCACCGTCACGCTGCCTGTGAGGAGTGTACTGTACTTACCCATCTGTCAGCCTCAAGCCAGCCGCTGGAAAAAACAGCCCCATTAGGACGAGCGCTCAAGCCTCGTCTGTCAGTGCTGTGGACTATTTATCAGTCCCCAGGTATTAATGAGTGTTTACACCCCTCCAGTCAGGACTGCAGTCTTTCACTACCTCCTGTAAAGCTCCGGGCTTTAGTGGCCTGAATGCTCAGGTCCTGAGGTGGTGGCGAGCCCTATTCACGAGCGAGACCTGCGTGATCGCAAACACGAAGCACGCAGGCTATTGAAGGCATTTTGTTTTGTGCTTGAGAACCTGTCGGGCCGCATGCTGAGGACAAGAGCATAAATTATCCCCAGCGCTCTCGACTACACAGCTCGTCTCGGGTGAATCGCGGTGGTGACAGCGAGACTCGTCACCTCCGCGCGATGTTTACCCGAGCGCCCCCCCCCCCCCACCCCCCCCATCAAGCCGCTGTCCTACAAACTTCCCCATGGAAGCACAAGGTCAGAAAGGCAGAGGCCAGTGAAGGGACGGCACACACTGTCCTTACCAAACAGAAACAAGTGTCCTGATGAATGGACTATTATGTTGTATTCAAGGAGCCCCTCCTAAAGGGTGTTTTGCTTTTTTTTAGTTTAGATTGTAATGGAAGACATTTTGGGGTAGATGCAAAAAGTGATAATAATGAAACAATAAACAGAAACAAAAGACTTGCTGCATGTGAATATATTCCAGGGGTGAGCGTTTCCGGAAATCTGCAGCAGTGCATGCCGGCCTTCATTTCATTCTGTAACCCAGATACAAACATGGACTTCTTTGATTGGTAGAAAGTTCTGCTGCATGTGAATAAACCATCTCATACAATATGGCAAACTGAATGGGTGCACACAATGGAAAATCCATTTAAGAATAACAGCATTGTTTAAGTAATTATATTTGAGTTTAAACACAAATTCAGACGTATTCAGTACAGCCTTTCAGCTCTTGGTTCTAATGATCATGACCATTCTGGTGATTCTATTCATATGACTGCATTCTTGTGTGTTTTGCTTTTGTGATACGAATGCAAACTACCGGACACCCTGTCCCCTCACTCCCAGTGTCTGAGACACCTGTGAGGGTGGATGCTGGGCGTCAGCAGCGGCCTTCACCTCGGGTGCACCGCGTGCGTTTTAAGGTTGACATCAGCCAGCCGCTGATGAATTTCCTGTGAACTGCGCTCCTCAGCTGGCAGGACTCTCTGCCGATTAAATCCCCAAATGTGGAAAGGATCGAGGGCTTCCTCTTCTCCCTAATGAGGAAGCGCAGGCTCGTCGGGCGTTCCAGGCGGCAGTGATCACCATCCCAGGCTGCTTCCTGCTGCGTGAATGCAGAACACGCGAGAGCCTCGCCCTCACCTGCGCGGGGCCTCCGATGCCTCGAAACGCTGAACTCCTCGGAACTTTTCGGGTAAGTGACTCCACGGCCATGGGAACACCAGAGGGCTTTGCTGACTTGCCTCCCCTCCCCTCCATCCCCCCCCCCCCTCCCCGAGGGCTGACAGTGTAGGTGCATTCCCACCCTCCCCTCCAAAACGGGGCGAAGAGCTCATCTTGGGGCGCGGGTACCCTCCTTTACAGCATGACGGTCTTGGCACCAGGTGGAATATTTTGGAATATTTTCTGCTCAGGGCAGGAGCTGTACCCGGGAAACGGTGTTGCGCGGGGAATGTGAGGGCGTGTCATACGGAACTCCACCCCTGCCAGAGGGCGTCTCCCCCGGGCTTGGGCGGCGCAGTAAGAGAGCGGACAGGTCTCCTTTCAGTACGTGTTAATGTCTCGCTAAAGCTACACAGACCTCCAGCCGTCTCAAATTACAAAGCGTGTGTCTGGTTCACGAGCACGCTTGGCATGGTGGCTGTAGCTCTGGAGCACGATTAAGAGAAAACACCCTTGCCCATCATCACCGAGAGAGATGCACTTTAATCAAAGGAGCCCAGAGGCTGGGCGGGAATGTAACCACCAAAGGGAGGGGAACACAACAGACAGTGTGTTTACATGCAGAGGTGTGTGTGTTACTCTAAAGCTACTGCTTCTAACACTCAGACAAGCTCAGCTGCTGATTGGATGAACCCCCCCCCCACTCTACTCCACACTAGGGGAATTCTCAGATCAAACACTGACAGTACTGAAAGATCCTGGAAGACTGCATGACACTACTGAAGCCACAAACCCCATTTTCCATGGCAAAAACCATTACAGCTTACAGTGTGTGGTCCCCACAGGTTTAGTGGGAACTGTGGCTCTAGTTATGCGTTATATTTATATTGTGTGTAATGAATACTATCCCCATCCCACATATCAGTCATCTAGCTCGTAAGTGGAGCTCAGCATGTGGAGTGAAAGGAGCAGCTCTTCGCTGCTTGCCTGTCAGAGCCGTGTTTGTGTAGCGGGAAAGGGCTGGGAGAGAGAGGTCTGCCACTGCATCCTGTATGGCAGACTGCTGTTTACCGCTCTGGAGCGTCTCTGGGATTGACGTAAGGAAATTCTTTCCAGTAATAATGAGTTTGGCTCTCTGGTCCTAATGGCCAGAGGAAGCAGGGGGAGGCTGCACTGCACCCTTCTGCTACAGCCCTTTCAGGATCCATGCTAGCTGCTGTGTCCATGAGGGAGCACTTCAGACATAAACGTACGGTAGGTACATCTCTATAATAATACATCATTGATTCTCCTCATCTACCAGCAAAAGCCTGTTCGTCCAGCTAAGAGTTATTTATTTGGGTGTATGCTGCTGCTTAGCTGGTCCTCCTGAAGAATTCTCATGTCTAATCTCTCCTGAGCTCCCTCCACTAGCTTCAGGTAATGCTCTGCATCTGTTTCTCCGTGCTACTGCTAGCCTGTCAGGCAGCATGTGGAACGGCTTGTCTATATCAGACAATCATCAAACCTTACAAACTGACCTCACCACTGAACCAACGTTCGACCGCCTGACTGCCCCTCTCCTAACGGGGTCGCACATCCCAGTCACGCTCCCCCCCCCGTCTGTTCTGACAGCTGCGTGGTAGAATGAGCTTTCCACAGTGGTCAGAACAACACCAGTCACTTGTCATCTTCTGCCACAGACCGAAGACCCACCTCTTCAGACTGCATCTTGACTCCCCTACCTGGTTACAGCATTTTAAATTAAAAAATTAAAACGCCTTTTGTAGTATCACACTTAAGCACATAACTATTGCAATTTTGATGACTGTAGCACTTTGTCTGTATTCAGTATGCCGCCGGTTATTGTACCACTGAGCGGCACATATTGGATGTGCTCTGATCCATTTGTCTCTTATCTGTTTTCTATTTGTGTGTACTGTTGTTCCTGTGGCATTATTATCTGCCTTTGCTTTGTACGTTGCCCCGGAAAAGAGTGTCTGCCAAAGGACAAGATGTAATGTAATGTTGTACTCTGGAAAAGCACCAGTTGGATGACTGCAAGCTCAATCAAGGGTGGCAACAACATGGATCTTTAATAGCACTTCCAGCCAGCGCTGTCAAAGAAGCAGTGTGTGAGCGCAGGGGGAAAAGAGAGGAGGCGTCCCGCCTCAGCGCCGTAACTCTGTCAAAAACACAATCTCTTCATCTCCTCAAATTGCACAAGGTCAGAGATACCGTCAGCTGGCAGTTCGCAGGTAAACACACCTGGGCCACACCCGCCGCCCCGGGTGCCGTAACCTGCATAAAGGATACACTGTGCCTTTCAAAGAGAAACAAATAGGTGTTCCGGGTAGGCAGCTCAGACTCAGACATTTTAGAGCACCCCCCGCCCCACCCCCCACCCCCCACCTTGCCTTGCATGCTTGCCGGATCTTTGCTCCCAGGCTTGGGGGGAGTGTGTCGGGACAGGCCACGGAGACGCTCGCATAGCGAAGCTCTGACACGGTCACCCCATCACGAGCTCACCGCGCAACGGAAAATTAATCAGAACAAAAAAAAAAAACCCGACTGAAGGCCCCCCAACCTTTTCCGAAACAGTCCGGACTGAAAGGCAACTCAAGACATGTCTCTTTGTGATATCGGCGAGGTTTTCAGACTCAAACCTCAGATGGGGAACCACTGTTGCACCATTCTGTACAGAACCCAACCTGAAGTGACACAGTCAACAATCAGTTATGTAAATAATCAAAATGTAAAATATGCAAGTTGTCATGGATACTGGAATCTTCTCAATGAAAAAATCATGTAATGTATCTCCTAACCCCTCACGCTGTTAGCCAGAGCTAAGCAGGCCTGGGTCAACATCTTCATATCTGTGCATATTCCCTTCAGGGACCAAATGAGTCACTGCTCTTCCTTTTCAAATATGACACTTATTCCATTGAAATACATATCTTGTTCATACATGTCCACATATTCGAACAGGCAGTTATTACATTTACTGATATGGTGGGCACAAACTGTAATAACCCCAGGATGAAGTCCTTTGCTCTGATTGGCTGTCCATGCATAAAGTGTGTCAGTCTTGCTTGCCAGCGGGAGGGGCTTCAGATATTTGGTGACTGAAGATGCAGGGAGCCCCTTAGTGAGGTAACTTCCCATGTCACCGCAGGGTGACATCATTGGCTATGCTCACCCTCCAACCACATGCCAGTAGAGTAGCTGTGCACAGCAGTCTCAATAGCTTCTTTTACCACAGACCTTGTCAACATATCCACCACAGATCCAGGGGAAATCTCTCTCAGATGGAAAAACACAGCGCAGATTAGGTCCAGCATGCTAGCTGTCGCTAACAGGAGTGGCGGGATATGACTTTAAATCTCTCTCAACTTCCAAGTTAAATTTTAGGTAGCTGTTCAACAGCAACACCGGGACATTATTTATCTCCTGTGAACTTCTACATCTCCTGTTATTCTGTGCACAGTTAACACATGAACATATGCCAAGTAGACAGATCCTATTTGTTCTTATTGTTTTATTTTATTGTGATTACTGTGAAGTCAAACCAGATGTACTGTAAACTGTACTGTAAACTGTGAATTCTGTTGTTAATGATAAAATGCACTTTCTATTGACAGCTCCCTACATCATTCATAAATTTTTCCTGGTTTATTTGTACAAGCCTCCCCCATGTAGTTGCAAAATAAAATAAAGCAGGTACATTACATACTGAAGGAAGATGATTTACAACCCACCATGCGTCACAAAGTGGTCAACCTCAAAGCTATTCTTGGGAAATGCACATCCTGCAATTATGCGTTATTACAGTGGAAACCAATCATGCACATTGACATAGTGTAATTATTGACCTCAAGGGGTTTAACATCCTTGACATCCTAAAATGAAACACTTTCCATGCTTATATGACTTTCCATGCTTATGTGACTTTAGAAATACCTCTGTAGGGATTCCACAATGCAAACTTAAACAAACAAAAGCTGTAGGGGAACTTACGAAGGTACAAATATTTGTTCAAGGCTTGTTTATGGTTGAAATCAGATGTTCTATTCATAGCCACCATGTCAGTACTTCAGCCGTAACTGCTCTCATCTGAGGCTTGAGAAGAACATGAGGTCGCCATGGTGAGCGCTGATAACCTACCCTGCAGCAGTGTTCTCTTCAGCTCATGCCATCTGAAGTGATTGACGGAGATTTCGCACATCCTGGCAACCCTACCGGTACTGAAACATCTACTCACAGAGTGAAACAAAAACACCTCGAGAGCTATGCAAATGCGAGTTCGAACTCTGAGAAAGTTCATGCAAACATCTTACAGGGGCATATGCTGTTCACGACCATCCAGGGGACGGTACAAAAAAGGCATAAACAGCCCCAGTGCAGTCAGGTTGAGACTGGGTTTTGCCATTTTAATGTGAGTTACACAAAAACTGGGCTGAATTAGTCACGAACGGTCACATTCTGTTCCAGCACAAGCTGAGAGATTTAGTGACCTCACAAGTGGCTCCAAATACAGCACAAATATTTTAGACATCCAGAGCCATGTCTCCCCATCAGGGACAGTGATAGAACACCGAGTGCACATGACACATCAGCTCTGTGGAGGAATCCTCGAGACCGAGCCATGGAAAAGCTACAGTATGCCTCTGTCTGGCTCTGGAGAATGGAGGACTGTCTGTTTCACGGTGCTGGCCGCCTGGGTGGGAGACGATGAGGTAAGAGATAGGGGCCGTGTGACGGAGCTTCAGACAGCGTTGGAGTATGCACGCAACTGCAGGGTCGCGGTGGGTGGCGGGTCATCAGCCCTCTCCGGTCACCGGAGCGGACCGATTTGGTTTCTGAGTGCGATGGTTGATTCTGATTGGCCCATTCGCGGTCATGGTATAACGTGCATCATTAGATTTCATTACACAATTTGTTTTGTCAGCAGACATCGCTATCCCCAGAGCAACTTACATATTCTGAGGAAATACTTGACTGTGTTTATTTCATAGGCCTAAACGCAGAGGATTAATTGGCTAATTGGAGCCATTAAGGAAAGGGACACGGTCTGAGTGTAAGTAAGAATGCAGGCAGCTGGTCCAGGACTGGGGTTTCACACCCTTGCTTTAGTGCTGATAACACCTTTGTGTGAGGAGGCTGTTTTTACTGCTATGTTTCAGCCCCGCCCTGCACCTGGACTCCTCCAGCCAGTACTTGTGCTGGAGTGCCCCAAAATACACTCCACACCGCTGCCATGTGTACAAATTTACTCTGTGAACGTAACTGCTCTCACTCTTGGTGGTCTGTGTACATTGCCTTTAAGCAACCATCATAAAATCTTAGCCACTTGCCTCCACTGAAATTCCATATATCCATTCTCAACCCACTAGACTCCCAGTTTCAAGATTCTTTTCCCTCGTATATAAAGTCATAAATGTCATGAATAGAGTCAAAGCCCCCTGAGGTACTAAAGGTCTGAATGTACTTTGTAAGTCTCCTATATTGGCTATAAAGCAGACATGTAGATGTAGTCACTGATGAAGTGGTACAAGCACCATAGACTGACAGTATAATTAGGAGGAAGAATCAACCCTAAACCCACTGTTCACCCCAGAGCAATCCGATGTCCACAGTGAAATGATCTACACCCCACAGTGCTGCAACAGCCCCCAAAGTGTTTCATAATTTTGAACAGAGGCTAAAGAGACATGCGGGCGTGAACTCCTTCACTCCACTCCTTATCTCAGTCCAAGCACCTGTGAGGCTGCTCTGGACCCGCCTGTGAAGCATTCTTGTGTCTGTCCATCTTCTGAGACATTATTCACTCTCGGCCCGGCTGGAAAAAACGTCTGGAATGTTTGTTTTTTTTTTTTCCCCCGCCGGAGAGTTTAACGGTCTTTAATAGCTTGCCGCAGCAAGGACAGGACAACAGCCCTCTCTCAGTTCTGCCCACAAAGCGTTTATCACTCCGGCCCTGCGTTCCCACACCGGCGTTCTCCGGCGTCCCCGTTTCCTCAGTGTGCTCGTGGAAAAGAGGGCGGGAAAAAATGAGTGCTGTCAGTGGCAGAGCCTCAAATGCTGACACTGTGACAAACACTAACACGCGCGTATTTACATCACGGTACTTAGCTGAACCCTGCATACATCAAGCCTACAATCCACGCCTGTGGATCCCTGTTATTGGTGAGAAAAAGCAGAGCCATCTTCCTATACTCACAATTTGAGTTTTGTGGAGATGCTATGAGATGCTAGAGGGCTTCATGTCTTCATTCTGACAGATGAAATATGGCTATTTACCATGTAGGAGACTCCCTGAGAGACAAACATTGACTTGTTCCAGTATTTCTCTGAATAAAGCTTCCTTTTCACAGACTCATCCAAGCCACACATAGTGGGGACTCTGCCCAGACATCTCCCTGTGAGACTCTGCTCGTTACTCGTGAGGTTTACAGTCGCACATCTGCAGAGAGCAGCTCCAAAGCCTGAGCTGGGACCAAACACACATCTGCTTATGCAAAATGTACATGGAACCACTTCATATGACACACGCCTATATGTTAGATAGGAGACACTATACACCTTACTACTTACCTCACCATATAATGCATACAAGTTACTACACGCTATCTTGCTATATATGAATGCAAGGAGTTCCAATGGGATGTCCTTTGTGTTAGATCAAGCGTAGCCTGATCACATCTCATTGCTTCTTCTACTCGAGTAACTTTTAGTTTTGGGTAAACAGAAGTAGAATCAAGGTGATGTCTTTTCTGTTGTGAAAACATAGCTGCCCTTTCCTTAGTTAGTTAGCTACAATAACTTACATTTTCTTGCATGAAATGCACACTGTAGCACTTCCTTCAACAATGCTACATCAAGCAGAATTGCAGATTGTTTGACTGAGTCTGTTCAAGAGCAATTTCTAGGTGTGATTTTTATGAGGCAGGCTTGCTCCTATCTCTTTGTCTAACAGAGGAATGCAGAGTATTGCTTGGCGAAAATGAGGCGTCGTTCAAAGGTTTCCACAGTAATCTGTTGCTTTCATTTTTCCAAGGTACAATCCCTCCGTGACTCTCCATCTCTGGTACTGTTTTGTTGTACTGAACTGTTCATGAACCCAGCTGAAAACATGAAAATGAATAAACTTGGCTGTGACTTGTCCCTGTGTTCTAAGAATATTTCTTTCTCTTGGTACTGAAAAAAATAATTAAAGCACAAACTGGGCACTCGGTGCACCGAAAACCAAGCCAAAAGAGACTCTCACTCCCTCTCACCTTCGAGAGTTTTCCATTGAAATGCAATGTTTTTCCTTACATCGACTTATTCCGAGCTAACGCTTTCTGCCATATTACTAAGGTTTTCTACATTTTCCACAAAATGGCCTCCTCAGAGAGCTAGACATACCATAGAGCAACAAATCTGCATGAGGCTGCCTTCTGGGGGGAAAAAAGGCACAGGGAATTTCTATACGTAGAAGACGTGGGATATCCCAAAAAAGACAGGCCACACCCCCCCTGAGTGAAAAGTGGTTGAATTACAGCAAGGACAAGGAGAAAAAAGTCTGTTTGCAATTTGGGAAAATGATATGTTTCTCTGTTCTGTCGGAGGGAACCATAGCTGAGAGCTGTAACCATGCCGCCAGCAGGCCTGGCAGGAGTCAACAAACAGCCCCTTTCTATGAGTCATAGGAATCCCCGATGTGGAATTCCCTCTCTCTCCATCCAGCGGAGGCTGGGTTAGCCTTTAATCAGCAGCCCGCTCCCAGCCTCCCTCTCACTTAACCCAATTACACACAGAAAGAGCCTGTGCTCGGCGGGGCTGTCCGCCCAGACAGAGGCACGCTCTGTTACCCTCCGCAGGGGCATGATTGATTAAATAGATCCAGGGGGCTATTTTTAGGGCCCCCCCGCTCCCTCTTTTGCCTCCGCTCCGCAAACATCTAATCTGACGCTGGAATCAAACCCCCGCTGCCTTCCCTCCTCGCCGCGGCTCCTTCACCCGCCTTAAATCGGGTTCTTTCATTTTAAACACGTGTTTGCTTTCCACTCTGTGGCAATAGGCACCCGGCTCGTCCTGGGGCCGGCGCTCAGTGGAGCTCTCAGCAAGGTAAACCTTGGCAAGTGCAGACACTAAAAGGCATTTGAATAGGTTTGTATTTTCAGCCGCCCCCTCCCTCCCTCCCTCTCCGCGCCCGTGGCGTAATCCTCTCCAGATCACATTTTTAACCTGGTCCAACGTACTCAACGCAACATAAACAGCATCCGTCTCAAGGGTCACACGCTGTCCGGCTTGATAACAGCTTTTGTGCCTCAGATCACGCTCGCGGTTTCGTGTGTGGTCTGAAAGTGCAGATGGAATGCTTAAAGCCAAGATACATAACCTCCCTCCGTAGGTGCTGGAGGAGATCACAGCAGTGATCCGCACAGTGGAAATATCCATTGTTCCAGGCGCCGGGATAATCCTCAACTCCATCTTAGCTCACGACCCTTTATATTTATGTAAGGGCTTTATATTACCGTTATTGTCCAAGCTGGGAAGATAATAACAGGAAATGGGACAGAAATCTTTCTTGGGGAAAACCACTGCACATGCACCGGACACAGAAATTGCTTCATTCTTGCCCTTATATTAATCTCTCCTCAGATCCAGGAGCTTTTAAAAACAGTCCTTGACACTTCAGACAACAGCGTGCAGCAGTGTTGGGTTTGCAGTCCTGGGATTTCAGGTTCAGTTCCCAGGTGGGGTGCTGCTGTTGTACCCCTAAGCAAGGTAGTTAACCTGAAGTGCCTCAGTAACTATGGCAGTGTGCAAAAGGTTAATGAGCTATGCATGTTGCTCTGGGTTAGGGCGTCTGCTACGCACATAAATCACGCTAAATAAAAGCAGGTCTCTCACGGCTGATTATGCTGGAGAGAAGCATCTCGAGCTAATGTGGGAAAAGTCACCATACTCATTCCCCCCATACGTGAGGAAACAAAATCGCGGCTTTCGCGGGGTGTGAGCTAGCGGGGACAAAGGCTTTTCCATGCAGTGAGTCAGTCAGGAAGCGGACTTTCCGTAAGCAGCCACTGAAGAATGTGCCAGCTGTGAGGTTTTAGCCATTTGTTTTTCGCGACTGCGGTGCAGGTGACCGTTCCACTGACGCTGATTGTCATACAGGGCTGTGGAACGTGTGATGTGGAATTTCGCCGGAGATATCATCATATAATTGATTTGCTTAGCAGATGCCCTACAGTCACACGCAGACCTGTGAGACACATATTTACACATCTGGAGATTTACTTGTCCAGCTGAAGATTAGTAGCTTGCTGGTACAGCAGCAGTGCCATACCCATGCCACAACAATGCGAACCCATAACTCAGGGGTCAATTTCAATTTTAAATCAATTAAAAAAGGATGATCCTCTGGATACTGACTTAGATCATCAAAGCTCAACAAACATTAAATGAGTTAAAAACATGTATCACATGCAACGTGCATGGTATTAACTACTGTTTTCTAATTCTATTCTTTTTAAAAGGCAAACAGAAGCAGGTAATTGCCAGCTCTCTTTCACACCCAGTGCAACTCCCGTACTGAATGGAAAAAATAAGTTTCATTATTGGCTTATAAGTAAATCCCAGGGCTTCAGAACAGCCCAACTGTGAATGTCTTCAATTTAGCATGAAGGCGCCAACAGACTGAACAGTGCTGCTAACAGGAGCATGCAGCTGAGTGGAGTTAGCCGCAGTGTTTCATGCACGGACTGTCTGCTCTTGGTTTAGGGAACGTCTGTATGGGCCGACAGCTAGGTCTGGGCTAAGGGAGGTCTGCATGGGTTAAGGGAGGTCTATGAGCTGGCAAGTTTGGTTTACATGGACTGGTAGCTTCAGATCTGGACCGCTAGGAAGGGAATGGAATAAACATGTCATTTCTCCCATTTAGCTTCACTAGTGCAGAGAGGACCTAGTGTAGCGTTACCAAATTCAGATCCTGGAGGGCAGCGGTGTCTACAGGGCTACTAAACCCAGGGCCTGAAGGGCTCCAGTGTCTGCAGAGTTACTACACCTGGGTCCTGGAGGACTACAGTGCCCACAGGGCTACTAACCCCAAGTCCTGGAGCAGTGTCTGCAGGGCTACTAAACCCAGGTCTTGGGGATTGCTGGGTCATATTATTACTGACCTTATTAGGACAGCTAATGACCGTCCTGACTATAACACTGAGCTGTAAAATTTACTGGGGTTGGGCCCTCAAGGACTGGAGGGAAGTAGCTCTGGCCTTGAGGGTGGAGTGTAAGCTTTGTGTTTGTACTGGGAATTGGATCTTCAGGGTTAACTACTGCAGAGGGTGTGTTGGCTAGGAGGTCCCTGCAACACTGTTCAAAGGCACTGTCTCTGATCATCTGCCTTTAGCAATCTTTGGTGCTTTCACACCCTGTAACTTCCCTGTATTTTTAGTGTGTGTCTGCAAGAGGATCATCTTTTGAGTATGTCTGCATGACAGAGTGTGTGTGCATGTTAGAAAGTGCATGCGTGTGTGTGTGTTAGTGTGTGAGTGTTTATGTGCGTGTTTGTGTGTGTGTGCTGAAGTGGAAGCAGCATTAGTCAAGCATCAGCAGAGGTGATCTGCGGTGCTGTGTGCTAAACTGGTCTGGCATAGCCGCTGGGAACACTGGTAGCAGAGTCTCATCTGAGACAGCTGACGGAAAGAAGACAAGCATGCACACGCTCCAGGCTACATTCCTGCTTTAGCTAAAAATACACTTTCACCTGCTTCATAAAAAGGTACGAACCAGTGAAGTTTCTCAGAGCTGCCGAGAATGTCCAGGAGAGATAAACCATTTACCTCCCTGGCCATTTTGTCGACTTCTTAAATTAGTCTCAAAATATGCATTTGTCTTTTCGGTTTCTAGTGGGCCCCAATGTCCATTCTAAAGTAGACATTAGTGTTGATACAAAAACAAATGTTTAAGATGAATATGTGTGGGCCCCTTACGGAAACATTTTTCCTTGGGTGTTGAATGGCCTGTGTTAAACACACATTGTAGAGATTTTGACATTTCCTTAACTCCATATTTATAGCTCAGGCCTATTTTCAGCTGAACTTGAGTGGTTATCTTGAACTGAGTTTTATTTAGAACTCAAAGGGCAAAAATCTCTCCCATATGCTGACCGAAAGAGAAGAAGAAGAAAAAAAATGGTCCTTTCTCTCCGGATGCTTTATGCACATCAGAATAGCAGCGTGATGCATTAGTACACAATAAACCAAAAACTGCATGTACTTTGTGTCATTCCAAGTTTGTCAATTAGACCCAAATAAGGAGATATCCACTGCCTCGATGCCACATCATACTGCAAGAATGCACATCGCTGAATAGGGCCTCAACATCTGCCTGCAGTGAGGGCCCACCGCGTCCAACGCACTGGACCCTGACACATCGCCAGCCGACATATACTGAAGAAGAATGTTCTCTCTGTCAAAGTCAAAACACTGCGACTGACAACGTTACAAAAGGCAAAAGGCACTGATGTGAATTTCTCAGATTCTCTCAGTTTTTTTCTTTTTTGAGCAGGCAACGCAAAGCAAAATCCATTATAGTACTGCAACTCAGAGACCTGTAGTTACCACAAAGCATAGCTATAGACACCAAAATAGACTAAGCCGAGCACCAGATACAGTTTGTTAAGTCACAAACACTCAAGTACAACAGATAGCTTGTCTACACCAAGGACTGATGTATATCATCTGGATGGGCTGTTTGGGGGCAGGTGATTAGATTAGCACATCTGTCAAATATAAATATTAGTGGACCTGCAGAATGCTTGTTTTAAACAGCTGCTGGTGAATGAGTAGAAAGACATGAAAACTACAGCACAGCTATTGACACGGACAGAAAGCTAAAGGCATTATAGTGAAGCTACCTACTCTCAAGCACATCCACAGACACTAAACTACAGGCATTAACAATGGAAGCAAAACTGCAGGCACCAGAGTAAGTGCATAGCGACCTGCTTATTCACGTCGTAGAAGGCATGCCGACACACACACACACACACACACACACACACACACACACACACACACACACACACAGAGACACAAACACACATAAACACACACACAGAAGGCTGGTGAAGGCGGTCCACTTCCCCTGCTGAGCTGCTCCTCCACACCCTCCGCCCTCATCTGAACACGCCCATGTTCCATCTCTTAAAGGCACATCTGTCAGACAGCGCTGGGCCGGGCTGGGTACAGAGGGGTGTGTGCTGCTCTGGGGCAGGGTTCAGACTGTCCCAGCCTGTCCATTACAGGAAGGCGCATGGAAAACAGGGAAGAGGTAAGGTCAAAAGTAAAGCGCTGCAGCTTTCCATAGGTCTTGCGAGGGTAAATGCATTACGAGACACACGGCACTACTTTAGCAGGATACCCACTGCACTGATCACAGGGTCAAGAGACATTTGTCATTCAGGATAACTAGTTAATAAAACGGCTTGATATTTACCCTGCTGTATAAAGGAGCTCTCTGCCTTCCGATGATGACCAAAAGGTCACATTCGGTGAACAGTTTTCAGCAGCTCAATTGTCTGTGATAATAGGCAGATGTTCCAGTTTAAAGCTCTAATTGGCTCGTCTCCACCTGCCAATCATCTGACTGCTACTGCTTAACTGAAATGAAAAGCATGACCGGGCAGTGGGTGGTTACACCCCGGTCTTGCAGCCTGCTGTGACTGGTAAGGGACAGATTTCCGCCTCCAGTCTTAATTCTCTCACTGAAGTTATTATTTATAGAGGAAGTGAGAGACAACAGGAAAGCCTGCAGGACTGTGGAAGCGCCCATCCCTGTCCACTACCCCACCCACACCCTGCCTCTACTTACATCAGCATCATGACAAACCACCCCACCCACCGTGATACAACTGCCTTCAAAGCACACGAGTTCACTACAGAAAGCCAGCCCTTATTTTAAAGGCGCAACAAAGTGCATGAAACAATAGTCTGTGGGAGCTCTGAAAGATTGCTCTGAGATGGACTGGGGAATGAAGGATTTCCACATTAAAAAGACTGAAGAAGCTGCACCTCACTGTGAGAAATGATAGGCTCTTGCATGTTTTCTCTCTTTAAAAGTGTTCTCCAGTGGCTCTGAGTGAAGGCTGAGGCCTACAGCCCAAGTTTGAGCCCAGACATGTTATCATCCCACAGTGACTGGGGGCTCACAGTGGGTCAAACTGGCTTTCAGCCACCGGGGCAAGGGTGGTTATGTCAGCAGGGTCCCCTTATCCTGCCGTTCTTATGAGTCCTTCCGAAATGTCTGGAGTCTGAGTCCCTCTGCTGACGTCATTTCGAGGCGCCTGCCCCCCATTTGGTGGCTACTCTCCTGGGGTACATTGGGAGCATAGTCATAAAGGGGGTAAAATACAAAAAAAAACTACCTCCTGTAAATAGGTAGAGGGGTAGAGGTAGAGGGATTTACCAGCTCAGAGAGAACATAAAATCAGCCCATATTTTGCCTGTGGCATTGACTTTCTGGGCCCCTTTGAGTTCGTTTTATGGCTCTCTTCCTGTTACACAAACCTTCAAAAAAGGCTGTTTATTTGAGTGATGAAAGGAGAATTTGCAGTGAAATTTGCTGAATGAGAACCATGTCATTCCAGGTCACTACCTTCAAAATATCCTGTTGTTTGCATTCGTTTTACAGCTTTCTCGAATGCTTTCAAATTTAAACGGAGTGACCTACACTAAGATAAGGCTTCCTTTTCACAGCTGATAAACCTTACGAAACAGTGTCTGCATTCCTGCGGCACTAGTACTTTCACCTAGTTAAACTCCAGGCTTTGCTTCTTAAGAGCTCAAACGCACCCTTTGAGCCAGAGTACGGAGCGAAAAGCCTCTACAACGTTGTCAGTGCGTTGATGGAACGTTGAAAGCACTCCAGAACTCCGCATGAGCTCATGTTGTTGGCATTTTTAAAAAAAACTGTTTGAGTGTTCCGCGCCGTCAGGAACGTCAACAGCGTGCCTGGGGCGGACGGGCCTTCCTCGTGGCGATGTTCAGGAACTGCCGCGGGGCAGATAGAGAGGTCATGGTGGACCTGGGAGGGGGAAGAGGGGGGAGTACGGCAAGTCCAATAGCCCGACATAGAAACAGACTCTGGCCGCTAATTAATGGAGGCCCGGAAAGGCTTTTGTTTTTGCAGCGCAGCCGGGCATGAAATTAGGGCCTTATCTCCGCCGGGCAGGCTTGGTCCCTGGGGGAGCACCGATTACCGATTTGGAGGGGGGGGGGGGCGTGTTAGGGGTGTGCAAATTACACTCCCAATCGCAGCCATGTTATCTCCTCAGATCCCGAACGAGAGGTGGAGGGTTAATCGTTTCTCCATCTGCTTTTAGTTGAGGCGGTTGTACCTGCTGAACTCCAGGCGATAATAGGGACCCCAGGTTGCTTTACAATGGGTGCCTGACTCTCCTCTCTCTTGCTACCCTGTCTGTGTCCGGGGGGATGTGAGCTTTCGCACAAAGGAAGGTGTTTCAGGGAGCCGTGGCTATATAAAGCTCTCTGCCTCAGAACTCAGGCAGTTCTTGCCATAGTCTTCCCACAGTCCCCTCTGCCAAGCCCCGACGCAGTTTTTCCTGGCGGCGGTTCAGGAAAGTGCTGCTTGAAGCGGGAGTACGGAAACTCAAGGCGCTCTCTGCCTGGATACAATAAAACACACACAAACACACGGGCTGATGATTCAGAGTAGGGGGGGGGCAGATTCAGTCTCCTTTATCACTGGGCTCGCTGCCCAGAGATCTCCCTTATCAAATCCCCCATGCCCACAGCTGCCCGGCACGGACTATTATCAAGTCAGGCCTCGGTCATCTGCCTCCCGCAACGAGAACCAAAGCACTTTGAAAGCCAAAGGCCAGACCGTTCGCCTCTGTCCACCTCCCCGCTCTCACGGTCTCCCTCTTTTCATTTAGCCGTACGTTATAGGGAGAAGGGAAAATCTCGTTCTCTCTCTGCAGCAGTGAGTCAGTCCTGCCTTGAAAAACAGAGGACCCTTTCCGTGTGTGTGGTGAGAGACTCTCCGCGAGGCTGCGGCCTGAATCACACTCCGCAGACCGTGTAGGTTTATGCAGAATCGTAAAAAATGTGTCAGGGCCTCACGTTGTTATAGCCACATCCACAAAGGCAGAACAAATATGTGGAATCAATCGCTTTTAGAAGAAAATGAAAGACCAGTCACAGCCTTGCAACTGACCTTACACACATGCTGTGGTTCTGTAGGAAAGTAGATAGGAGGTCAAAAGCTGAAGACACACCCGCTGCAGTGATCGTGCAAGGTTTATCACTGACAAGGTTTGCTAATGTATGAATATGTGACCTGGGCTACCCTTCCCTGCGGACCTGCGGCCACAGCAGGAAGGGTTTCATACCCCTGTTAAACAGCTCTGCTGCCTATTAAATGGGCCATTGTATTACAACCCTTCATTTCAGGTCTTTCCTCCCCTCTCGTGGTTTCCATGGCATTGGACTCCAAACCCTCGTCCTGTGTTTTCCAGTGTGCGAGTGAGTGTGTGTGGGGGGGAACACTGCGCCCCCCCCCCTTCCTCTTTCAGTGCTGACACACAGCTCACAGCCGCCGGTGACAGCCCGGCATAATTTCTCCATTAGGTATGCTCTGCCCTCCAGGAAACTCAAAGGGTCTCCTTGTCTGTCGGCACTGGGGGGCTCCGGTCCCCCCCACCTTTCACAAACACAGGGATCCAGCTCCCGCAACATTACCACGATGGTACAGAATTACATAATGTTGCAGTGACCCACTCTTTCCTCTGGCTACACGGCAGCAGGCAGGTTTGCGTTTTTAAGGGACGTACCTACGGTGCCCCTGCTATGGAATATAAGGGAATGGATATCTCATCACTCATTCACTGTTTCCAGACTGCAACTGAACGGAAACTTACTCATCCAGACTAAAGCTGAAGGGAGAGGCCCGTTCGCATTACTGTCAGACCGCATTTTGCCAAATGTATTTACTGATGCATAAGATGCTATTACACATTGTAGAAATACATACCTAAACCTCACAAACATATTCTGAAAAATTCATAAACACTGAGCTTCTGTTTCGCCTACTATAATTAGCCTTCTCTTTGCTTGTAATTAGACTCATGGTCATACGTTTGATTACAAGAGTTAAAATTATAGCACATGATGGTAGGATTGGGGTTAGGATGTAAGCACATGGTGTTTGGGTTAGGGATAGGGTTGCAACACATGGCGTTAAGGACAGGATAAGTTTCAGGGTCAGGGAAAGGGTTAGAGGAAGTGATGTCACAGCTAGTGGTAAGTGGTTTTATGGTTAGTGTAGGGTTAGGGTGACGGTTGCAGCACACGGTGTTTGGGTTTTGGGTTTGCATTAGAGGGCTAGGGCCCTAGGGCCTTAGATAGTGTTAGGGCTATGGTTAGGGCACATGGTGTTAGGGCTAGGGTTAGGGCACATGGTGTTAGGGACAGGGTTAAGGTTAGGGTTAGGGTTATGGTTAGAGCACAAGCTGTTATGGTCTGGGAGAGGGTTAAAGCACACAGGGATGAGCATTTGCCTAGCAGTTCCGTGATTAACCCTAAGTGCACTGCCTACTGATTGACCCTGAGAGCGGATTAGCACAATTTAGCAACTCTGTGATTAACCCTGAATAGAGATGTGCATGACCTAAGGAGGGAGGGAACTCTAACAGAAACCTCGGAAAGTTGGAGACCCCATTCCTCCATGTGCAGCATTGAGACATCTGGCCTGGATCTGATTCGATTCAACCGACAGCCAAACACTCAGCTCTTCATGAAAAACGGATGCTGGCCCTGGCGGTCAGTGACGTAAGGGGGCCGCTAAAAAGAACAGAGGACATCCCCGCAGCTGAGTGTGGCTGTTTGTGTTGCTCCGGCCCCGGGATTTCCTCTCCTACTCGCTGAAGGCCGCCCAGATAAAGGAATAATGCTTTCAGCCCGCTCTCTGAGCCAGCGAGAGGCACGCCCGCATTCTCTGGTGTGAATTTTCCTTCACAGGAAGGCATTGTGTTTTTTGGTAGCTGGGGGAAATTACCGCATTCTTTACTGTTCGTATTAAGACGACAGTCCCAGGGAGCGTTCTCTGGTCGGAGCGCTGCGTTCACGAACAGCGTCCGGTCATTGATTCTGGGGCGGGCTTCCCCTCGTACGCCAACGTCAGGGGTCCTTGGGAGGGAAAACATGGGAAAGAAAAATCCCACAGAAAGACATAGGCCTTGGCAGAAAAGAGATTCACTATGAAGCCCACGCAACCAGAACAGTGGGATGGGGGAGGAAGGTCAATGAAGTAGAATGTGAGGAAACCAGGACGGAGAGATCGAGGTGCCGCCCCCAAAAATGGCAAGAATGACCTTAAACAAGCAGGCTGGAGGAGGCAGGGAGGGAGGGTGTCGGTCTGAAATGGCACTGAGGCAACACCTGGCACAACAGGGGGGAATTTTCTGGACGCTCACCAACAGAGGCGCTAAGGGCAGCCTAAAAGGAGTTCATCACCGCCAATGCCAGGACCCCTGGAACACAGGCCAGCTCCCCAGGAGCACCTTGATGTCAGGACAGCACTTTTCCACAGCTTTCTATTATGAAGAGTTATTAGGTGGAATTTATGTTCTATTCAATCTGCTGAGGTGAGAGAGGAAGACGGGCTGGCCAAGAATGGAGGCAGAGCTGTCTTGTTTACTCCACCGTTTCAGACCTGGCCCAGGATAGGTTTCGTCGGTATAAAGACAGCGGCGCGCCACCCTAGCCTCGGGCCTGTTTTCCACTGTAATGCTGATCCTTCCCCAGGTTTGACACTGAGAGCGATGCAAAGAACAGACCCTATTCAAATTTCCCAGCCATCCCATTTGAAAAAATGTGATATTCAAAGCGCATCAGGCTGCCTTTGTCAGACATTGTATGCTCGATGCAGCTGGAACCTGCACATAAAGGGGCCATAAAGTAATGATGTTTACTGGTTCCAGGCCAAGACGGCTTCCATACACGCAGAAATAAGCCTCACCCAATGCTCTCACCGGGTGCCACTCGACCATGCAGCTCCATAAACGCATAGAAACTGGCAGTGGCACAATGGGTATAGCATACGGACTCATGCAGAAAATATGCATTTAATAATCGTCTGGTCCTTTTCATAAGGGCAGCAGAGCATCCAGCCCAGCTCATTATTTTTCAGGACGTCGGACCATTGCCCAGATCTTGTCTCAGGTTTAACAAATTAATTTTCCGGATAAAACCATCCCTGTCAAAGATCAAAGTGAACCATGGGAAATATTCCTGGGCTTCCTCCAAAGGGGCCGAACACCCTGCCATGTGCTGTCCGCATGTCCGCAGATCAGCGGGCTCATGGCGGACTACTGCATTGTGGGAAGAATTAAAACTATAATAAAATGCCAGGCAATTTGGAACGTGGGTTGCCGGCCTTGGATGAGCAATGCCAGTCCTTGATTGGCTAGATTTCACCTGGCCTCAGCTCTTCAGTGCTAACACAGATAAATTAGTATATGAATAGCACTGTGGGTCCCATTGTGGTGGCAGGTGTGGAGCTGCTCGTTAAAAGGAACCCAGGTGTTGTGTAACTCCTGGATTATGCAAAACACAAGCTTAGTCTGTGTGAGCTTCTCCTTCCCAAGGACACATTCTAGTCCTCGCAAAAGACTGTAAACACCCCTCTTTCCCACAGTCACCAAGAAGCGACAAGGTGACTTTACAGGTTCCCCTGTAAATATTCTCTGGCAGGTTATAAAACGGCTTACATTTAATTAACAGGTCTGATCTCTTCTGATTGGCTACTGCAAAGAGATATTGGATGATCCTCTTTCTGAACTCCTGTCATTACTGTGCATGTTACTGCTTTATAATATTATACTGCACTCAAGGAGATGAGTTATGGAGTTCCTGGAGGCCCACGGTATGTGCTGCCAATTCCCCAGTTTTGCCTGGCTAATCAGTTAATTAGGTCTCTGTACTTAAAATATAGTACTGATAGTCTGTACTGACAAAATATGTCAGCCTTAAGCTGTGATACTTTATTATATCACGAAAGCGCAGAATTGAATTAATGACCGGGAGAGTGATGTACAAAGAGGGTGGAGCAAAGCTGAACACCTCTGTTTTGGACAAAAGAGGTCTGGTGCAACGGGAAGAATGTGTGCTGCCAAGCCAAAGGAAATATAAGAGTGGAGATAACGCTGAGCAGAAGAGGCAGCCGCCCAGGCCTCCGACAGGGCCGGCACATTACCCAAGCCTCCTCCTCCAGCTGAGCGCTAGCCACTAGCGCGCCGGTGTCACTGGGACACTGTGTTAAAGGTAGCGTGCTTACACCGGGTGGGGCTGGGAGAGCAGAGACCCGGACAGCGCATGCAGGCTATGTACGCACACTCATTTAAAGGTCTGCTGGAAAGGCTGCAAGATGACCGGTTAAGAAATGTGACTGGCAATTCCCGTCAGAACCCGCGTGAACCGCGGTTGTATGCGGTTAGGATTTACTGTTGACAAAGAGCGGAAGCATCCCCCAAACCGCACCCGCCACACCCTCCTGGATCATCCAGAGAGCGCTCATTAATCCCCCTGTCTGAACGCAACGAGACCTGTGCCGAACTGCTCAAACCACAAACGCAGCCCACTGCAGTTTCTGGAAAAATGAACTTCTCTCTGTGCAGCAAATTCTGAGATTAATTTTTCACCAAGACCAAACCCTTTTCCCAAACGCATCAGCAGAAAGTCAAAATCCATCATGTGGGGGGGGGGGATCTTGATTTTGGAGCCAGTGTGTATTTTTCCTTTGATGAATAATCGTTTCAATGGCAGTCAGTAGCTTGCTCAGCTATCCCCCGCCCTGCTCTAAAATCAGATATCGGAGGCTTCTCTCGGCATTGAGGAGATGCAGGACTGAATATTCTGCGTGCCTCCGAGCACACAGACATCAGCTCCACCTCTAATAGGTTCTCCCAGCCCCATACATCAGGACCCTGGCTACCCTTTTCCCCCCCGCAGTGAGGGGGTCCGGGCAGCACCCCTCTCCCCCCTCCTCCCTCCAACGGCAGCAGGACGGAGCGCTCTCTCCGGGCCGGGCCTGAATCAGGCCTCAGGAATGTAACACACCCCGGCCGGCACAGCCAGAGAGCGGGTCACATTCTTCACGCTCAGAGGTTGGACCCTCCCCGCTTTCAGGGAAGGAGTGAGGGAATACCTTGCAGAAAAAAAAAAAAACGCTCCGTATTGAGGAATTTTCCTACTGTCTTGCTAAAGATCCCATGAGCTACAGCCCTGGGAGTGCTGTCAGGCCACATTCTCTCTGTGGAGGGCTACGGAGGGGGAAAAGCAGCTCTGACAAGGATTTACAGAGCTACTTACACCGTGTAAAAGATCCAGCTAAAGAGCGGATTGGTTGGCCGTTGCCGGGACGCTGCCAGGGGGGCACTTTAATGAGGGCCAAGCGCCGAGCGTCTGGGCGCTGGAGCTGTTGGGAAATAACACAGCGACGGCACTGTTTATGGGGTTGCCCAAACACAGCCCCGTCGCTCTCTCTCTGGGACGCAGTTCACACTGCGAGAGGTTACTGGAGTAAATTAATTTGGGTTCGCCAGTTAGCGCTCGCGTTTCAGCAAGGTCCCTACTTTTACGCTGTCATCACACACAATTTACCATGCATTAAACCCCTGTTTCCTGCATGTGCAAAAGTCTGTGCCAAAGATACACATTAAAACACACTATTACCTAAAGGAATTTCTTATATCGTAAACTTTGTTTTCCATTTAAGAAAATCAATCTATGGTTTCAGGCACTTTTATCTCAGCTCAACGACCATGTCTGGCCAACTATCGAAGTCTGGTCATGCTGCGCTTCTAATATTGTTGACCCTTTATGTGTCTTTTTGCTTGTGTTGTACTCTGCCTCACTTGTAAGTTGCTTTGCATAAAAGCATCTGCCAAATGAATAAATGCCATGTAAATGTAAAAATGTGAAATGCACGGAAGCATAGTGTCTAAATGTATGTGCTCCACTTAAAAGAAACAGAAAACAGCGTGTTAACTGAAAATGTTAAGGAGCAGAGTTGACATGACGTGCTGAAGGGAGTCCTGAGACTCTCAGAAACGAACACACAAGCACAGCTCTGTCTGTCAGGCCTAATGACGTAACCGAGGCCCACAGTAAAAGGACACACTCTTCCAAACCGAGTTTATTACACCTCCCTGTGTGGAAGGAAAAACTAACTCTCCACACTCCTGTGTGACCAGTCTAAACTGTTCCCGAAACTAAACAGACAGAGGTATTTTTCTCTGCTCTCCCTCGAACTGTCGTGGTTATCTTTGTTCTGCAAACATTTGCAACAGTGCTGCTCTATTCTCTTGACAGACAGCAATACAGAACAAGTAATATTAGCATTCTCAAACTGATCACAGCCAACACATCATGTTCTGAGTGCCGTAACCTAATAACATTATGACACTGTGACAACATTATGAGAATGCACCAAGCTGGAAACCTTGCCAAACCACTGCTCAGTGACACTGCTAACGTCCGATGGAAGGCATTAGGGACACTTCAACGGTGTGTTGCCCGTTCCGTACTTTGCATTGGCCCTGTGAAACAATATATCAACTCTCTGTCCTGCAATGTTAGCGGTGTGAATGTGCTGTAACGGAGAGCTGAATGTTCTCTGGCGTTTTGCCAACATTTCCCCAGGTTTAAATACTTTCAGAGAAGAATATGTGCCTGTTACAGGGACAAGAGATGATCAATTTAATCAATACAAACAACAAACCTTGATGTTGATCTACCCTGTGGCTAAGTGTTGCTCATACATTTTCCAGTGTTAGATTTTTTAAGCCAGAAGGGAGCAATATTCCAGAACACTGAGTCAGAGATCAGAAGGAAAATAACCCAGAGTTCTGTTAAAAAGGGTTTGTTACGTTATATCCTATCACACTGAGATTTCATTCCAAAATTTGTGTTAGCAGCCAAATAAGCGCTGAATTCAATCTTGGGAATGACAATCAATAACGAAGGTACAGTCATGCCAGCAATCAGTGCTATCGAGATCGCTTCAGACATGATTTCATCAGGTAGAGTAAATCCATACTTAAACTTGGCATTATGAAATGCGAGTGGTTCCAAGTTTCCGCCAGCTCAATTTAGCAATGAATATAAGCCTAGTAGATTCCGAATGCCTGGCTGATCAAATACAGTACCCAGCTCTGCCGGTTTTTTTGCAGCTTACTCCTTAATAATCTCCACATAAACGCACAACAAGCACTCAGATCACTACTGATTTTGTCATATATTAGCCAGAATTCTTTTCCAAGGTGTGGTAAGCGATGGAGACCATATGGAAGTCCAGAGGTCAGCACAGGCCAGTATCAAAGCTACAGCCATCCTGCGCTGGAATTCAGCAGCATGGTGAGAAATGAGGAGGAGTACAGTCATCAGACGCACAGAGACTCCGCTGATGAATGGAAAGGAGTGGGCTGAGCGGCCGTGGCCGGTCTCATAACTCATCCGAGGTGAAATTCTGTGCGTGTTCGGAGGAGTGAACACTCCCTCTCCCCACGGAGTGGTGCTGCTCTATCAACGGCTTGGATGGGACAGTGAGTGGGGGGCGGTGGGAAGGGAGAGGCAGTTGGGATAGCCCTCTCGTGGAACCCCCCCCTTCACCCTCCTGTCCCCCCGGGGCGCATTCTGGTGCAGGTGAGCACCGTGCACTGTGCTGATAATGCGCCCATACTCCACTGTGGGGGAGAGAGAGGGAGCTGGTGCAATCCGGCATGCCTCTCTGAGCAGCTCACCCACGGCTCCCCGCTCACCGAGTACACACACACACACACAAACGCGCACAGACACACGCACCATCAGTGCTTCGAAGGCTTGGCACCTCACCAAGACACGGGGATTTGTGCACGACGGAGCGCGAAAAAGAGGGTCAACTCTCGCCCTCCTCTCAGTCAAACCCCATGCCACACTTGGGCCAACGCTGTAGCGCGGTCTCCCGGTTCCGTCAGAGAGACGGTTCACACTCACGGTTCCGTAAAAAGAGAAGGAACCGGCACTCGATCTTATTACCATACAAGGCCGCCCTGCATTCCTGCCCGAGACGTTTACTGGCTGTTTAATGTTTTGCGCTGCCCGGCCAAACTCTTGTCTGGAGCTTGTGGAATTCTTACAGTTCTGCATGAATTTCGGGGGGGGGGGGGGGGGGGGGTTATGAAAAGGTTCATTAGAACAATCGTAGGAAAGCAGTGAGCTGCACAATGAACCAAGCTGCAGAGAAGCATTTCCTCCTCTCATAGTGGGATATGCATCATAGTATCCAGGGATTGCTCCTTTAATTCAACGGCTACTCCGCTTGCTAGCCTAATCACCAATCCCCGAGAGGGCCGACAAGAATGAAAAAAAAAACGCAATGTAATTCATCAGGAAGCACAGTTAAACCAAACTGAAGGTTAGAATGTGCGTCCGTGCCCTTTCCATCTTCCTCACAGTTTGCGCTGGTGCGTGGCGTAATTGCTCGCTCGTGTTTGGGCTACATCTGCTTCCAATGAGAAGATTGCACCATCCTGCCAGGCAGATCGGAACCGTGGAAAAAGCCGTTCACCATTTAAGGAAGTCAGCGACGTGACGGGAGTCATTTTATCCATTAAATATTGGCGTTTGTTTATCCAGGATCTTTAAGGGGTCGAGGGATGTTAAAGGGGCCGTGATGGAAGTGATTTTATCCCTTAAATCTCAGTGATTGCTTACACTGGGCGCACTCTGAGCAGAGCTAGCCGCGGTGTGCAGCGGGCTTCACCTGAAGCTGACCCGTCTGCGTCCTCGCTCCGCTCTGATCCCTCTCGTCACCGGAGCCCGGGCCGCGCACAGTTGTGGCGTGTTTCCCTGGTTACGCTGGGAGACAGGAGGGAACCCTCAGGGAGCTCGCACTTGGAACAGTGACTCACAAGGAGTCACTGTGGTTAAAGAGCGCCGGGGTTCATCTCTATGAAACTACCAACGACATGACTACCACCATCCAGCGCTCACTCACACACTTAATGGAGATTCAGCTAGACTCACACTAAATGACTAAACTCCACATTGAACTCTGCTGTTTGCAGGGAAGGGTGTATCCCAGCATTCCTTTCTGCCATGGAGAGGCATGGCTTCGCATTGTATAAGACTGTGCTCCGGGTCAGTGTTTGAGCCCAGCTGCTGATTCAGCTCTCCTACAATAGGGGTGACCCAGGAAACAATGAAACACGCAATGTGGGCCAGCATATGGGCCTCTCAGCCTCCCAACAAACATCCACAGAGCCCTCTCCACACCCCAGCCCAGTTTTGGTTACTTTACTGCACCTATATCATTCACAATGTGCGTATACCTACCGCTGGAAAATATACATTTGCAGCTGAATCCCAGGAAGTGTTCGGTTTCATTTTTAAGTGAACACTATTTTATGATCAGGTCAATGCTTTAACCAACCAACCCACTGCTTTCTCTGGGTTGTGTTTCTTCACAGGGAAGTCAGACGAACTGTTAAGGCTCTGGGTGCCATGCAGCCTCAGAAGGGAAAAGGGCTTTGTCGCGTTCTTTACATCATTTATGCCATATGCTCTGCTTTTTCCACTGTGGGGAAACTGATGGCTTTGAGGGAGCCGAACTGGCTATAGTTCAAAGTCCTATTTCAGTGCTTTTTCTCAAGATTGCATGGCATTTGGTATCTAATGTGCAGCTTGATTTCTGACCATGTGAACTGCTGATGTGAACTGCATGACGACAGCAAAGACGGAGAAGCCAGTGTAACTCCACTGCTGTTTCCATTCCTCCTGAAGGAGGGATTTATCGGTGGAAACTGCAGCGGACAATGGGCGGAAACGGAAGAGGCAACCCGCTTCCAGCTCCAGCCGCGCACAGGACAGCGTGTTGCTGCGGTAACCATCACCACAACACTCAGGCATTGAAGAAAAAAAAAAAAACGCTTTCGTCAAAGCTGTACTATGCTTTAGGGCTCAGCTGTCCTCCCTCATCAGTCCTTGAGGGCGAGCAAGTTTCATCACAGCTCGGTCCTCACAGATGCATACCTCCGGAATCCAGTTCTCTTGTCCTTAGTGATCCTTCCCGTATGTTTCAAAGATCCATAGCTCATTAAGCCTTGAACTGGTAAACCTTCAGAAAACCCTAACGCTCATGCCTGACGGGGTCTCCACACTGCCACAGGGTTGCCAGAGGAGAGGATTACAAACCAGGAGCTTAAAGCCAAACAGTTTCATTTCATTTACCACGAGCAAACGGAAGCAGTGGCTTAAAGGCTTGAAATTACTCTAATGTGAGAGAAACGCAAAACCAAAGCCAAGCTCCCCTCTCTTCAGATCGCTGCTAATTCTGGGATGTAAAAGACCGAAGCGTGCTGCCTGGCCCACGTGGTGTGGCATCTTGGCCACCCAGCTGTCAACAGTACGTAGTTATCAATCAGATGTGCATCCAGGGTGACTTACATGGCTTACATTTTACACACGAGCCATTTAAGGAACCAGACCTACAGCCTCTGAATTACAATGCCAATTTTCTATTGGTGGGAGAACGCGTGTGATAACAAAACACCCAACATTCACACATTCTCGCACCAACAAAACAGACATAGTATCGAAAAATAAATAACTCAGGGACAGATTAACTGTGCCTGGATTTGGGAGGAAAGTAATTGTATTCTGTATTCACATATGTCCCGCCAATCTTTCCCTTTAAAGAAGCAACCTAAAAGGCATGTATGTTTGCTCTATATGAAAATAAAATCCAGGGAATGTGCCTGGCTGATTGTACCAAGCATTTATTAATCACAAGGGCCAGTGACCCTTCCCTAGGGTTTACTGCCAAACCTAAAATCATTTTCGAGGTCCCGCATCACGTACATATATAGAAGCACTAATCTTAATGCAAGTGACTTTTACTGCAGATGTATTTTTGGAGAGCAATGCTAGAGGTGACCAGCAGAGGGCGGGGTGCTTGAGGTACAGATGTGAAAATTCACACAGGATTTCACGCAGGGCTAAAAACTCAACAGCCATATCGGCTCCCGGGCGCAGTTCCAAATCCTGCATTTCCCTACCTTTATGCACCAAGTCCTGGGCTTAGGACACCATTTCCACAGTTAAATCCATGTTTTCTCCTAGTTGCCAACTGCATGCACACAGTACAGTGATCCACCATGAATAGAGAAGACATACCATTTATTTCATAATCACCCAAATATGCTTTTGATCGCTTTGCAAGATGAACAAGCATGGCCATTTAAACAGAAATAAGACATTAGCAGCCAGCTCCTTCTTTACTCCATTGAATCAGCAGCTGATTGGTTATCATTATTTGCCAGCTTGTTATCATGAGAACTAAATGAAACCAGCTTTGTGACAGTTATCAGTGTAAAGGCCAGTTCGCTGTGTTTTCAGAGCTGCCCACTGCATCTGACTCAAGTAATACTAAGAAACTAATGACCACAGGGCCTCTGAAGCATATTATGTTAAAAGGGTTTCAAGGACAAACAAAAACTACGCAATTAAGCATAGTTTCTCTTCAAAGAGCCGTGTGGAAAGATTTAGGCATCTCAAGCCATGACTAAACCCACTCAGTGGGACTCACCAGACAGAATAAATACTTTAGCAAACTTAACCTGGAATCAGAAAGAAGAGGCCTGGCCAGCCTGGTGGGTGATGACACACAGACTGTAGTGATGCACAGAGACCCCCAGTAAAGCACCAGCAAGCCGCATCTAAGAGGGCCTTTCAGCCACTACATTTAGCCTTTTGCCTCGTAAACAATACACACTCCCTTCTGATTGGCTCCCACTGACAACTCTGGGCCAATCACAGATGTGTCCTCATGGGGTTTAGTCTCGCTTCACCGTATAAACTGTTGTAGTAAAAAAAAAAACAGCATCTCTCTGGGGGGTTTGACATCCCAAATCAAAAGTGCGTGGAGAGAACAGACGGACCATCAGTGTCAAACCTTCCCCAGAGGGCTGCCTCTTTGAAAGACTGTTTTGCCTGCTGACCCCACTCGGAGAAGGTATGCCGTCCCTCCCTGTCGGGTTGAGAGGCCAGGCGCTTTGAGTGACAGTGCAGCGGAGGCGGAGATACCAGAGTGCCACCGCTGGAGCAGGAAGTGCTGTACGGCAGGGTGTCCTGCCTTGGGCAGCTGTGTTCATTTCAGAATCACTCATTAAATTTAAAGAAACAAAGAGGTAAAGCAAATCCCTTTTGTTCAGCATTAATATAAGGCTGTCTCAAAGACGCAGGTGAGCAAGCTCTGGCTTGCAAGGTCTTTTTCCATATTAATGTGGGTAATGGAGACTGGTACGGCCAGTCACATCTTTCTTCAGGAATTGCGGAAGAATCTAGAAGCAGTGCATTCCAGGAGCTGAGTACGGCAACAGGCATCTCTGGCCTCGGGCAGCTCTCTTCTGCATGGCAGCGGGTTCGACTGCTTATCCTATCATCCACAGAGAAAGAGGGAAAGAGAGTCAGAGAGAGAGAGAGAGAGAGAGAGGGAGGGAGCAGGAGGAAAGATGAGAGGATAAAAAGAGGAGTGAGGGAGGAGAAGCAGGGGGTGGAGGCACAGGAGAGAGAGAGGAAGAGAGAGAGAGAGACACACACACACACACACACCTGATAAACCACATGACACCACTCACACAGAGCTAAGAGGCCCTGGGTCCTGCCAGTGTTTTCCCTCTTTGCTCCCGTATTCGCAGGAGGGCTGGGCATGCTGGCTGCAGGAGGAAGACGAGGAAGGTCTCCCCGAATTCGGGAAACCCTCACACAGGAGGTTCAATCAAATAAAGAGCAAGCACGCGCTGCCAAGTGAAAACAGGAAAAACACGTCGCATGCAAAGCGCTGTGCACGGTATCCCTGGGAAAGAGAGCTGTTTATCACCAAGAACACACTTCATAGGCAAAAAGACTAACGTCTCACTGCAGGGCCATATTTATTGCTTTGTGAAAAAGTGCTTGTCAGCGTTTTATTTATGTTATGTCTGTATGTATTTCTTTATCTTCAGTTTTAATTACCTTCCTCTGTGTGAACCCAGACCGTGAGACTGGGCTTCTCTACCACAAAGGCATGACGTGAATAACTGTCCCAGAAGAAAAGCCAAACCAGAGTTTCACTAATAATATATACATTTTGGCCAACTGTGGTCAGTGTCAATATATCTGGAAAATCTCCCATCTAAATTCTGCTTCTAAGTGTTCTAAATGCGTGGCAACACAAACTAGACTACAAACTTCAGGGGAATGGAAAGGGGTAGAAACAGCATGTACCAGAACATTCTGTTGAGGGGAAAATATTTGTGCTAATATTGTTATTATCATATTACCTTCTTCCAATGGCAAAACCCGGCTGAAAGATAAAAGCATCTTCTGTGTTAAGTAAGAATACCCTCCAACTTGTGCCTTATTTCTGGAATGAAGTACAATCAGGCCGGAGGAACTCTAACTCCAACTGCACAAACACTGAAGCAGCTACCCGCCCCGCCTGCCATTCACACTGTGTGTGTTTACATGGGTAGGTTTCACTCGTAGCTCACGGATCCTCTCCTTTTGGCATTCCATAGGAATGACTGTATCTCTCCTCTGGAAAGAATGCTGGTCTTATCTGTGTTTGAAGACAGCTGGCATATATTAAATATCCACTGTCCTCACGGTTTCTCACAGTTAATGAGTAACATTTAAAGACTATATGATCTATTACTTTATTTGTATCAGTATATACTGTTTTGAAGTGCTTACGGGAAAAGAATTATGATTTATTCTCGACTTTGGGCTACATTTTCCATCTACGGCCTCATTCCCTTGAAGAAACCAGCCTGCTCAAAGTGAAGGAAGCTGTGTTTTAAAAGATAAGCCATCCCAAATAACAAGTGCCTGGGCTGAACGTAGATCATTGTGATTTTTCAGATATTATGAATTACAGAGTGAAACAGCGCCACACAGTGGAGGTCTGGAAACACACAGAACCTCCATTTGCATCCAGTAAGTACTCAGAGATTCTGATTACAGGTATTTATAATGGCAAACTGGCAGAATTAATTTAGTTATAAATACCAGAGCCTAAACAGGGCACATTAGGTAGCTACAGTACTGATGGAATGACTTGAACAGCTTATTATGTGAATGCAAACTGCCTCACCATGTTATTGGGAGAGCGTTTGGGGCTACAGACAGTGTCCCAGCATGAACTGAGGAATGTTTTTGAACAGCACCTTAAAGCCTGATTCAGATTTGCATCTCCTCACTTCGGTAACCTTAGATCACTTTGACTCATCACGCCGACATTCAAATATGGTCGTAAACTGTAATATTTACAATGCAAAATGGGTTGCAGAGGCCTCGTTTCCCACCAGATCTAACCGAAGCTGGGGGACTCCTTTTCTCTCAGCACACAATGCACTCTCTCTTTTGATTGGTGTAGCTGCTACCATGCTAGGCGTGTGAAGAGGACAGGCCCTGGAAAAGACCCTGAAGGGCAGTGCGGCAGTGTCTTTGATGTAGTATCACATCTACTCCGTTTCAGACACTGTGTTCTTTACATTGAAATGTCTGTGCGTGTACCGGTGAACCTAAAGTTACATCACTGAAAGTTCCATTACTGAAAGGGGCAGCAGTGTAGCATAGTGGTTAAGGTGCAGGACTCATGATAAAAAGGTTGCCAGGGGGCACTGCTGTTGTACCCTTGGGCAAGGTACTTAACCCACAATTGCCTCAGTAAATACCCAGCTGTATAAACGGCTAACATTGTAACTGGGGTAAGAGCGTCTGCTAAATGCCAGTAATGTAACTCTTTAGGTTGTTATTTAAATAGTGGCCAACACTCTTTAACTGGACTAGAAAAGAAGAGTGCAGAGTCCTCTCTGTGATAAATGCTTTGTGGCAACATTCTGACCATGAGATGACAATAATCCTAGCCTCAGATCAAAAGGTCCACAAGTTCAAAGTGTTCCCTCCCTGGGGGAAATGGGGGCCTTGTCATGTGACAGGGGATATCTCCATTCCCACATCAACTGTCACAGCGAGACGTTTGCCGCTGGCGTTTCGCTGCTCCGCCTGCTGTTTGGTTTCCACGGTTACGCTCGGAGGAAAAACAGAGTTACAGATGCCTTGCAATTCAGTTGTGAAATTGATAATAGGCCTTTTGAAAGAAATCAAATGACCAGCAGTGCCCCGAGGACGAATAAACTACTGTTCCAGCCCTTTCCTGGTATTCTGAAAATGAGACAACACGCTGTCATATGAGAGTTCATTCATTGCGCCATTCTGTACTCAGGTCCTGGCACCTGAATAGGCTAAAGAATAGAGATGAATCTACACAGTTCTGCTGCGTAAATCTGGAAACGTGTAAACTATGAAAGAGGGCATATTTATGTTCAGCCCCAATTTCACTACATTTGAATGCCTTTTGCGAACACACTGACAAACACACTTCAATCAGGCTCTCCCTGTGACACTACAGTATACAGCACTATAGCATCATCTGATAAGCTGAAACACACATGCAATTTATGTCTGCAATGTAGATTTGCAGAGATAACGTCCCTGACACAATAATCTTAACAAAATCAGCTGTTAATAAGCCCTGAGACAGAAACGGGAGAGTCTATTCCTGGGGCCAGTGTCAGAGAGAGGAGAGGCCAGTGTGCAGTCTGTCTGTCCCCAGGGGGGACAGTGAGGACTCGGGGGGACACGTCACAGCGCTCCGTACTTTCACAGAGCTTTCCAGCGGCGCTTTCTCATGCCTTACTGAGGACATCTCAGCCGATGAGAATTCCCCCTAACAGCTGGTTTTCATTCGAGGGAAATCATAATCAAACAGATTATGATACAGGGGCATGTCTTCACACTGCATGACAGAGTCAGAAAAACAAGCTATCCTTAGTTCACGAAAACGAAACGGGAGACATTACCCATGGAAAGCACAATGCAAAATGGGCTAGGGAAATGACATCAAAGGAGGTTTCCCTGGAAGGCTATTATCTAAGTGTGCAGATGAGACAGGGGTCGCCCGGCAGGCAGGAGCTCTCCAGGCTGTGCGTAAGAGTGAGCAGCTCGTCCACGAGGCCATGGAAAGGGGCTTTGTTTGTTTGGGTTGGTGCCATCACAGACAATGGGGGCCTCGGTGAGGAGGGGCTTCCATGAATTGTGTGTGGTTTCCACGGCAGAGTGAAAAGCAACATTCTGTGCACATTTCTGGGGAGGGAAATTCCTCGTGTGTGCCAAGGCACATTAACGGACTGAAATAGCCGATGTACCACGCTGATTGCAGCATTAGCCGCAGAACACTGGAGTTACCCTGCCACAAACATCTCCACATGCTCTCCGCTCAGCAACCTCTGGCAAGCCCAGCCTGGCCTCTTCCCGTCACTGCCCCCTAGTGGTAGAGTCAGTACCCTGCAACCATCAAAATGGCAAAATAGTTTGCCATGTTCCAGCAAAGATGAAAGATATGACAGCACTTTCCTTCCCTAAACCCACATGTACCCTAGCTCAAACCTGTTCATTCCAAATCCAAGGTAAAGTCTTTTTTAAGATATTTTGGCACAGTGTTCCAGCTTGACACACAGTCATTGGCATGTGACTGTCTCATCAAAAGAACCGGATACTCTAAGTGTAAAATCAGGATAATATTTCCAGACTGGGTTCACATTAGAAAAGGTAAAATTATTCCATAAAAGCACAAAGAGAACTTCATTCACAGGACTCCATTATGTGCTAGGTGTCTGTGTGTGTGTGTGTGGTAAGCGAATCTGGTGTTTGGGATACTGCATCATCACAGCCTTGAAAACAGCTACCTGGTGCCCTGCAGTAGATGGAGTGTGCCATGTCCTAACATAACACACACTATGGACAAAGCGTTACTGAAAAAACAACAAAAGTCTTCTGGAGCCCATTGTCTGACTGACTCAGTCGGGGGCCTCCACTAAATTAGCGCCTACCATGTAAATTTTGCTTCTAACATTACAAGCATTTTTGTGGCTGTGTTCAGTAGCAGCACACTGACTGAAATCAACATTTGCGGCTACGCGGGCATATCAGATTCCATTCTGGAGGAGGCTTCAGTAACTTGTTGCATCAGATACAGCTTGGTTTGGTTGGTGAAGAAGTGTCTTCACAAAAGCGTGGGCTGTGCTGTAATTTTGCTGTCCTGAAGAATGACCATAAAGCACTCTTATCTTATCTTACCAGCTTTCTCTTGTGGCTACCAGCTTGTGATGCAAAATAAAAAATGACAAAAGGGTAGAATATAAAAATTGCACGCATGTTTCCCATCACCTCAAGCTGAGCTGTGCATTGGCTTTTAATTCCATGCCTATGAAGCACACACTATACTTCCCCTCCATCTCACACCAGCGATGCAAAACACTCTAATCACTATACAATCCATGCATTTTCATTATAAAGTGTGATAAAGACAGGCTATGTATTGTCATGTTTCAATTCAGTAGTTCTTCAGCTCTGTAGTGACACTTGTCACCTGACTGTGTTTCATGCCAGTTAAGTGATTAAATCGGGGTCTGATGAGGGCAGGGATTGGTCTCCTTTATGTTGGAGAAGGCCCTTATGGCACATCTAAGATAACTGATTAAATAAGCTACAGCAATGCAGCAAAACAGTCTTTAAAGGCCTGGCATGAACATCCTTACGCACGCAATAATGGGATTCCTTTCTTCAGTTCCTCCACTGCTGTTGATGTCACTAATACGGACACGGTCACACTGTATGGTCCAATATTAATATGGACATGGGAATACTATGGAGACCTCCTGACCAACACAACAGTGAAGGAAAAATGCAGCAACGTCAAACTGATCAGAACACTTGACAGCCTCGCCACGGTGACGGCTGTCCCCTGGAGCGGTGTGACTCCTCTGAGAAGCAGCTCCTGACACAGGGCCAGACCCCGGTGGTGCCCAGGCAGCTGCGGGTGTGTGTGGTGCAGGAGAACAGGGCCTGTGGCAGGAAGAGGGGAGGAGGGGATTGGCACACAGCACCTCCGCAAAGCAGCTGTTAAGCTGGAGTCTCTGGTTTGGCACGGTAGCCGGTTGGCATCGGGCGCCAGCGCCTATCATAGACTCATCACTAATACCAAGGTACGTGTCACTCAAATATCCCTAAAGGGCATGGGGCATGTTGGCTCTTCTTTCATGTTTGTGGTTTCCACTAATACTTCCTAATGTGTGTTCATAGCTTTGAGATATTTCTGCAAGTTGCGCTTTTTATTGATCAATGATTAATTGAGTGTGGGAATTTTACCAAACATGAACGGAAAACAAGCCCCCAGCCTTGAAGGGGAGATAAGGATGGATATAATAGCAGGGGGAGCTCAGACGAGGTCATATGAGGAGGAGGATGAGGGCCTTCGTGATTTTCTGCGCCCTGCTGGGCTCCGCTCTGAGCCACAAGCTTTTTACTGGGTAAGAGTCACTGTCACTCGTCTGCCTTTTCATCTAAATATAACCATGCACACTTAAATACTGTTCAATACCATGAGATAGCATGAGGTATGGTCTCTTGAAATAATCCTACTGTTCGATAGCATGAGATAGGCACGGTCTCTTGAAATAATCCTACTGTCCGATAGCATGACAAATTAAAATGATCTCTTGAAATGATCTTACTGTCAATAGTATGAAATGGCCTGTGTCTCTTCAATTAATCAGTAACTGAATACCTTAAAAACATGGTGCTTCAGACAAATTGGACCTGCTTTATCCAGTTAGGTGACTAAGCACACGGGGAAAACAACAAATCAATCTCAATCAACACATTATGTCTGTATGTCTAGGGACAGCCAGGTCTGAAACTGTGTTATTTTATTGATATTTAACCTGCAGAGAGCTAAGCATCACTGACAATTCAGTGAGTGAGAAAGGACTCTCACATCTGTCAACACAGGAATGAAAGAGCTGAAATTAGCGTTAAACGATACGTTACTCAGGCCTGAACTATCAATCCCGCTATGAGGTGATCAAACTTGTCAGTTGATGATGAGGCACTAAATTTGGTGTGAATTGCTGAAAGCATTGCTATGGAAACAGAGGCTAGGCAGTGAATGCTGATGCTGCGTGTGTTTAGTGACCAGGTGCTCCGCATCACAGCGGCCAATGAAGAGCGGCTGGCTTTTCTGCAGCAGACCTACGAGCAGGAGAAGCACCTGCAGGTAAAGGTTACTCTCTGTGTCTCTTCCACCTCGGTAAGGCACCACCTGCTCCACCACAAGCCCAGTAATATACATTATACCAGACCTCATCAGCTAGCTTTGCATCGATATACACAAATAATAAAATCAGACTACCCACAGAATTCAGCCCTCTCAGACATGTTAGGATTAATTTTATGTTCCTTCCAATGCACGGTAGAATATATTTCAAGCATTTGCTTCGAATTCTTTGAGCATTCCTCAGTTCACAAAATATAATTCTGCTAAACGCTACATTAGAAAGTAAAGCTGTGTCTGAGCCAAGAGAATTGGGCGACAGCCATTCATGCTGTCTGTGGTGTGAACAAGCCTGCTGTAAATGTACACCCCCACGGGACCTCTGTCTATTGCAGGGCTGCTACCCACAACCCATTTCTTTTAATGCTGAGTGTTAAGTGGAGAGCCTCTAAGGGTCAAGGCAGGCACTGTAAGCATGAAGCCAATGAACCAGTAAAACCTTACTGCTCGTGACGCTCCCAGGCAGTCCCCATCCAAGTACCACTAACTTTATGGGGTGGCAGTATGGTGTAGTGGTAAGGAGGGCTTGTAAATGAAAGGTGGATGGTGAATGCTGGTTCGATTACCCGCTGGGGTACTGCTGCTGTACCCTTGGGCAAGGTCCTTCACCCAGAATTGCCTCAATAAATACCCAGCTATAAAATTGGGTAACATGTAAAACTGCAACCTATGTAAGTCGCACTGGACAAGAGTGTATGCTAAATGACAATAATGTCACGTAAATGCAACGTTTATATTCAGCCAACTGACCCTTATGCTGTATGTAAGCATTTAACACAGTATCAGTACTGTGTTCAAAGTCCTTGTGCAAAAAGAAATGCTAGTGGGTAAATACAGACACTCAGACCCAATGTGCTGACACTGGGATCCATGTCGGGGACAGCTGGACCTGTGGCGGGAGCCACTCAGAGGGTCTCCGGTGGTGGACGTACGGGTTCCCTTCTCCAGCCTCCAGACAGTGAAGGCCTTCCTGGAACACCATGGGTTCCAGTACGAAGTCATGATCCACGATGTGCAGGTACTGCCAGCCTCGAATCCTCTGACCATGCAAATACCCTGATGTCTGCCAGCCGCTACTTTTTTTTTTATCCGACATTGTCCAACCTGACTACTGTCTCACAACAGAATATGTGCCAGGTGCAAGATGTGATCAAGCAAACAAACACAGGATATGTCTTTAACTATTTTAAGCGACAGAGAACAGTAAATTTGCAGTCTTCATTCCAGATCAGGCCTAATGCATAAACACGCTCTAACCAACTTGAAATTTGTTTCACGGAAGGGAAGGGAATTCAAGGGAATCCCAGACATCAATCAGAGGCTCTAAAGGCCTCAGGACTATGCATTGGAAAGGCAGTTCAATAGAATATATTTATAATGACAACGGAATTACAATAACACCTGAGAGAGCAAGTGCATTGATCTTTTCAGTTAAGCCTGCTATCATTCACTGAGCTGATGTGGTTTATATCTGGCCTGTCACTGAAAAGGCTCTTCTTGACGAGGAGAAGGCAGCCATGGATCGCTCCCGCCAAAGGGAGAGGGACACGGGCAGCTTTGATTACACCTCATACCACACGCTGGAGGAGGTAAGACCCTGCGTGCTAAAGCCACCCACTGACCTGACACATGACTGCGTCACCACTACAACCTCAGCACAATGCTGCAGCAGAAAGACAGGTACTCATAAGCGACTCGTCCTGTTACATGCAGACAACCCTGGGAATATTTTGTAAGAGGTTGATTACGGAAATCTGCTTCTTTTCTATGGTTTAAGCAACTTGGGTTACTCAATGAAAACATAAAATCGAGGCCAAGCATTGATGTGTGCTTTTTACATCCAGCTAAACGCCATCCTTAGGGTTAATTTTTAAAATTAACTTACTTTTTCCAGGGAGTTTCAAATGCATTTCAAGCTCCAGTCAAATAAAAATGGTACATTAGAACAATTTGAGGACATAAAGGGACTTTTTCAGCTATTGAGCCTGTTTAAATACTCCAGACCTTGGGTATCTATGAATATGATTATCACTCTGCTGTGCCTTGCCTTCCCTCGTACAGATTTATGCCTGGATGGACAGCCTGGTGGCTGAGAATCCAGACCTGGTTTCCAAAATCACCATCGGGCAGTCGTACGAGAAGCGCCCCCTCCACGTGCTCAAGGTAGGGCAGCCATGTCTGTTACAGTGAATACTACTGCTGTGAATAATACTTTTCTCTACATGGCACCACCTGTTAGTTTTCTGGTTATAAGATTGGCAAGTAATTGATGGATTCCATTCATGTAGTTGCATTAATCCTGCCTTGGATGCATATTTAACCGTTGTTTGCTGATCCTTGTACTCCCAGTTCAGCACTGGGGCGGACAGACCGGCCATCTGGCTGGACACTGGGATTCACGCTCGTGAGTGGATCACCCCAGCTACTGGGATCTGGACTGCAAAGAAGGCAAGCAGCGGTTTCTGCACCATTCTCTGCATCCAATCAGAAATGACTGCGTCGTACCTAATGACAGTGTTATACGGCATACTCCAAACCAGGGTCCTGTTTCCTTACATTTGAATGTGCTCCTCAGTCCGGTCCTCTCCGCTCTTTTCAGATTGCGACCGACTACGGTCGGGACCCTTCGGTGACCGCGCTGTTGAACACGATGGACATCTTCTTCGAGATCGTCGTCAACCCCGATGGTTACGCCTTCACCCACTCCTCTGTAAGGGCAAGATCGAGCCACTTCTGCAATATGGTCACACACGAATTGCAAAAGTAAAAAAGTGCGATCAGAGATTGCAGAGCTCTGTCCCTTTGAGTCAACCTCAATTTCCAAAATTCAGATGATACAGCGGTTTCCCTTAAATGCTGTTAAATCTCCACATAAACATCCTGAACCACGTACAAACCCTTCGCTGTTGTCATATGTGATCGTGTGCCAAGCAGGAAGGAAAACAATGCATTGCAAATACGCTCCCTTGGAATATTGGGTAACTTCTTCTAAACCAGGTGACCACAGGTTATGTGCACACCGCGACTGAATTTCACAACATGGTATGGCTGCACCATCTGTAAACGTATGACGGAGTATCAAGCTTATTTACCCTGCCTGCTTTTTCTCTGGTAGAACCGCATGTGGCGCAAGACCAGATCCATCAACGCCGGGTCAGATTGTGTGGGAGTTGATCCAAATAGGAACTGGCAGGCAAATTATGGAGGTACCAGTTTTGCATATCAAAATGAGCTTTAATTCACTATGCTAATTATTGGGTTATTGAGAAAGTAATGCCCCGTATTTAAAAAAAAATATCTCTACAACAAAAAGATTTTTGTTGCAGTAATACACAAATCTGTACACTGTAAGTGCAGTAATATACATGGAACCAATATATCTGTTGATTTTAAGGTTAAATATACCTTTTCTGCAACATGATTAATTTAAGAAAAAGTGCAGGGTGACCCTCACAGAGTAATTAAATACAAGTACAGGTTTTCCTCAATAATTAATGTTACATTCTGTATTGGAACAAATTGTGCCTGTCCTCCAGAAGAAGTCTCATCACCCCCCTTAAATTGCTTGTGAAGGTCCTGGAACCAGCTCCAACCCCTGCTCTGAGACCTACCTGGGCCCCTTTGCCCACTCTGAGTCAGAGGTCAAATCCATCGTGGACTTCATCCTAGACCATGGAAACTTCAAGGCCATGATCAGCATCCACAGCTACTCCCAGATGCTGATGTACCCCTACGGGTACACCCACGACCCCGCCCCCAATGCCGACGAGCTGGTGAGGCAGCCTGCCAATCACAGTCACATATTTACGCTCACAATGTAACTCACATTACATAATTCATTTGCTTCGCTGAAGCACTACTCCAAAGTGACTTAAATAACTCTGAAATGGAGCAGTTCAAGTGAGACGTCCTACTTAAGGCTACAAACACAGTACCTCAACTACAGTTCCAACCTTGAGCAGCCGCTGCTCCACTTCTCCAAACACATCATCACACTGCTGATTGGTCCCTGGGTTAAATGTTCCTGTTTGTTTCCTGCAGCATGCCCTGGCTAAGCGTGCAGTGGAAGCCCTGGAGAGCCTTCACGGGACTAAGTATACCTACGGCAGCATGATCTCCACCATCTGTACGCTTACCCCTGCATGCTCACCCTGTGTGGGCTGACCTGAGATCAGCAGTATTTTTATTTTATTCCTGTTTGGACTAGTTGTAGATTATAAGTAGTATTTTTACTAAAAGCTCTCAGTTAAGGCTAACTATAGAGTTTAAGTAGTATTTCCACTAAAAGTTCTCTATGTGGACTAGCTGTAGATTATAAATAGTATTTTTACTAAAATCTTCCTGTGTAGACTAACTGTAGATTATAAGTAGTATTTTTACTAAAATCTTCCTGATGGACTAACTGCAGATTTTAAGTAGTAATTTTAATAACACGTTCCTGTGTGAACTCGCTGTAGATTATAAGTAGTATTTTAAATAAAATCTGATGTGTGATAGCAGTAGATTATAAGTAGTAAAAAAAAAAAAAAACATGTTCAGGGGCCAATTTTGCCCGCTCTATAATAAACAGAAAGAATGCAATAAGTGCTGTCCAAGGTACTGATTTACCTAGTCTAATTAAGAGACAATGTGAAAATAACGGAGCAGACGCTTGTACAGAAGAGTGTCTACACTAGAAGCCATTTTGGCTGCCCTGTCTCTGTGTCACAGCTCACACTAACGCAGTGAGGACTGAGATCTGGTGTTGTTTATCATTCAGATCCGGCCAGTGGCACCACGGCCGACTGGGGCTACGCGAACGGGCTGAAGTACTCCTTCACCTTCGAGCTGCGCGACACCGGCCGCTACGGTTTCCTGCTGCCGGCCGATCAGATCATGCCCACCGCCCAGGAGACCTGGCTGGCCCTGCTGACCATTATGGAGCACGTGCGGGATCACCCCTATTAGCAACACGCGTTAGCGTGCACTTCATGTCATCCCTGAAATAAAGCCGAGCATTGAGAAATGGCATGTGTCTCGTGTGGATTCTTGCACATCGATGAGGTAACAGCACAGACATGTGCCCATGCCACGTTCTAAGCTGTTTCCCAATTTAGCGCAACATCACACCACTTCTTCACCGCCTTGTTTTGAGGTCTCAGAGAAAGGTTTCGCAAAACTGACTGTGGGAAACAGACCTGTTGAAATAAGAGACGCTTTACAGTTCATGAGAAAAACACAGAGAAAAATAATGATGAGCTATGAGTCTTATTCCCATTCTCATTACATTCTTTACCAAAGCCATGCCTTGCTTTTATCCTGTTGAAAGCAGGGGTAAGTCAAATGGCTTCACTCTCCACTCAAATGCTCCTGATGATGGAAAAAAATACGCTGATCGTCCTTGGGGTGAATTCAACTGATCATTCATTCTACTGGGGGGAAATTAAACACAGCATCCGGGGCTACACACACACACACACACACACACACACACACACACACACACACACACACACACACACACACACACACACACAAACGCACGCACACACACACACACACACACACATGCACGCATGCACGCGCACACACACACAAACTCGCATCTCATGGTTTGTCTATCTTCTACCCCCTGTTAATAAATACTTGTACTCGTATTTAATCATTTTGTTGCCGCAGAAAAACACCCTTGCCTTCATTTTCCGAGCTGTTGCTGTTATCTGCCTGATTACATAAAGCGACTGAATGACTGAACAAATAAATATTCTGCGAATGTGTCATGAGGCTGAGTCCATGTGAGATTACAAGACACACTGTGGTTTTAAAACCACAATTCATTGCACAGAGAGAACAATTCACTTTACAAACAATTTTCACTAAGTAATAAACCACGTAGATGGGAATCCAAACTGGACAATTATAATCATCAGAAAGACTCACCAAACAACCAAATATAAACAGTGTATTTTTGCCAATAACACCAGAGAGTATGGAAAATTGATACAGATTAGCAAAGGAATCAGTGTCATACCGCCCTACTGCTCTGTATTTTACAAACCGACAACATGCTACCAACACACTTAAACTGATGCCACACAGTACTTAACACAGGGTGACTGATGCAAGTGCAATGGGCTTCACTGCTTGCGTAACTACCCAACCCCAGAATGTGGAGCAAGCACTTGTGCAGCGTATGCATTCCCCCACATGTCAGATTTGGATGTAGAGACCCCTAAAGCTATGGCAGTGCGGGACGCCAGACCAACCGGTCCCTCAGAGACTGTGTTCTACCCACGATAGCCATAATCATTCATTAGCAGTACAGCTCCAGGCTCACTTTAGGGACTGTGGGTTCTACTTAAACCTATAATTACAAGCTTAGAGAATTTAAGAGAGGTTTTAGAGAAGTAATTTCTTTTAAGGCTGGAGTTCAAGATCTTCCAAGAGCCAATCCCATGACATATAGGAGCTGCTGAAGTTTAATTAACCAAAAAAGGGGAAATTACAAAAGTGGTTATAGCTGAAAATCTAATATGGTACATATGGCTAAAATTGTGGTTAATCTTGGATAAATCACGTAAAAGCTAGCTGAGGAAACAGCAGCCTTTTAAAACTGCAAACTCTTCACTCCTTCCGTGGCACTTTCCGAATCTCGTAAATTGACATCCGAGGCAGAGAAACGTCAACAGCGAAAAACTTAATGGAAAAACTAATCGAGATTATATCTGCCGCTTGTTCTCGCTGTCGTGCTTCACGCAGGCATTACCTTGAGACGCGGCGGCAGTGTGGGAATTTGCACAGCAGGAGTTGGCCTGTATGGACACTGACACGTTGGTTTCCAGAGTGCAAGGTTGTGACGCGGCGGCCGGTATAAAAGGAAGTGCACGCCGCGGCCTGTCCCGTTTCTTCACCATGAGAGGGCTGCTGCTGCTGACTGCGCTCGTTGCGACCGTTTTCGGTCAGGAGACCTTCGAGGGGTGAGCCATCGAAATTTTCCTCTCCGACAGTTGCCTGAAGAACCACTGCCCAAGGCATATGCTATGACATGCTCAAGTTCAACTCAAGGGAAGTACATGCTTTCACTGAGTGGTCTGCAAACTGGAGTCTGAGCAGTACCCTCTGCACAAGACCACTCAGTAATGCAGTATTAATAATGAAAATAACATTTTACGACTGTTATCACCTGACTGAAATCAGTTTACTTTAAGACACTGATACACTTGTATGGTCATACACTATAATGCCCTCGAAAGCAAGCGAGGCAGATGTGAGTGTGGTGCTCTGCTTCCTCATTTGCTGGAATATGTGGCCAATGCAAGGGGGAACAATGTCATTCGCTGAGATTTCTAGCCTGTCAGCCAGTGAGAGAGGGGAGCTTAACTCGTACTGTTAAAGCGTTACCAGATGCACTATGGAATGATTACAGGCATCAGGTGCTGAGAGTGACCGCCAAGGATGAGGTCCAGATCTCCCTGCTCCAGGACCTGGCTGAAATGGACATGCTCCAGGTATGTCTACAGACAGCAATAATACTGATATATATGAAAAAATATAACATGTCTTACACTGGTAGGGAAATACATAAGGTAACTACAGTAGGACAACATGTGTATCTGATCTGATTGTTTTCATGGTACTGTACAGCCAAATAAATACCTTCTCTGGGCCTCATTCTGAACTCTTTCTGACAGTTTTACGAATGATGAGTGCAATGTTGAATATTGATTATTCATAAGTAGGACAGTCTTCAGGGTGGCCTTAAACCTAGCTTATGGTAGTGTAGTTCCAAATTCAGGTTTTAAAGGAGCCCGTTTTCTCTTCCAGCTGGACTTCTGGAAGGAGCCTGCTCACCCCTCCCTGCCCGTGGATATCCGTGTCCCCTTCCACAGCCTGCAGGCAGCCAAGGCTTACTTGGAAGCCAACGGGATCCAGTACTCCATCATGATCAAAGACCTGCAGGTGAGACTGACTGCAGCTCTTCTAAAGAGCGTCGAAATTCAGCACAACTTAAAAAAAAAAAAACATTGATGCAAATCGGATTGTCAAGAGGATAGTTGTGGCAACCATACATGGCATGCAGTATGGAGCCAGTCTAAGCTCATTAAATGTGAGTGCCCACTAAAAAGGCATTCATACCTGTGTTCTTCACCAGTAGGTGGAATGCTACACCCTTTTTGCTACTATATCGTTTGTTTCCTAATGTAATGCAATTTAATGTAATTTTCTCAATGTAACGACTTGGCAGACACCCTAATCCATCATGGTAAGGTGCATTAGATGAACATCACAGAAGCAACTTGACCAGCCAGAACACATGTGCAGAGTAGACTACAATACTGTGATAGATCTGTAAACTCACTGCTCAAATACAAGCACACAACAGCTAGTGTTCTACGCAATTACCCTTACAAGCAGCAAGCCTGCATGATACTAATCCTCACATAGAGTCTGATCTACAACAGCCACATTTCTAAGTGTTTATACAGCCCCGAACATACCTTTCTTCATATTAACATGCTCTGAGTATAACAATGCTAACTGGAAGACCCAGGTGGAAAAATAGCGCACCTCTTGCAGCCTTGACTCTGTGATCTGTCCCTCTTGTGGTCCAGGCTGTTCTGGATGAGGAACAGCATGAGATGCAGTCTGCTCGTTCCGTGGAGGCCAGGAACACCGACAGCTACGACTACGCCAACTACCACAGCCTGAGTGAGGTCAGTGCCCTCATAGCCCAGAGCACTCAGGGGCCACCACTCTGTAATGGCATGGTACACACACACACACACACACACACATGGCCACTAGCAACCCACTGGCCCTACAGCTTTAGACTTCTGCATATTCCAACACCCATGAGAATGTGGTATACAACCTTCAGCTCAGACCTTCATTGGAACTCTTAAAATGGCTTAAAACTGAATAAACAAGCTAGATGAGGACGTAACTATGAACAGGGTATTGGGCAAAAAATGAGCGTAGAGTTTTGCATTCATACCATCCCACTCAAAACCAGAAAAAAGGGCACTTGTTACCGACATGGGGAAAAAAGGTCCAGCGCTGCTTATATGTGACCACATGGTCCTGTTTCAGCTACCAGAGAATAACCCCTGTATCTCTTCTCTGTAATGAGTTCAGATCTACAGCTTCATGGACATGCTGGTGTATGAGAACCCCAACCTGGTGAGCAAAATCCAGATCGGCAGCAGCTATGAGAAGCGCCCTCTGTACGTTCTCAAGGTAAGTCACAGAGCCACAGTTGTGTACGTTGCACATTACTTCACCATTTAAATACACCAGAGGCACACATCTTCCCACTGCACACACAAGCCAACACAGCCTAGTGACTAAAACCTAAAAAAAAAAGTTTTAAAATGTCCTTTGGGTGGAACATAAAAACCCTGGAAAAGTGTTTTTGGAGGTCTGCATGAACCAAGTATTTATAAACCTTGAAAGCCACATAGGCTTGGTTGTTGCTTGAATTTGTTCCACAAATTCAGCTGCAGATGTAATTTCATGTACATGACAAATAACAACTGTAAAATGAGTGTCCAGCTGTTCTCACATTTAATGGTCAGTGGTTATGTCTCCTCTCTCACTCTTAGTTCAGCACTGGTGGGTCCAACCGCCCTGCCATCTGGATCGACACTGGGATCCATTCCAGAGAATGGGTCACCCAGGCCAGCGGCACCTGGTTTGCAAAGAAGGTACTGCGTCACTTGGTCTTCCTTCAGATGCTGTTTATGGCATTTACTGGACCTCACTGATACAGTGTTCAGACAGCTTGCAGCCCAGATTCAACTGAACTGCACTGTGCTCCTTAATTTGAACCGACTTAAGTAACTCTTACATGTCTTTCAATAGTCACACAAGCTTAATGAGCTCAGTGGTTGCTGAGACAGTCAAAATATGCTATGTGAGAATTCTGAAAATGCATAAAACAATTTGTTTGAATTCGCAGCTCAGAGTTGAAGACCACATCCATTGCAATTAGATTGAATTGAGGCCTGAATCAGTTCTGATGTCACGATGCTCGCCTGCATTGCAGTACCTTGCAACACTTCCTACCTAACTCAGCTGGCAGGCGGTTTCATAACTGATTCATGACAACTGAGATGCTGTCTCGCCATACGGAAATGAAATATTATATTCTGAGAACTATGCCATTCAGCCCAAGAAAAAATAACAAATACTATTGAAAATATAATTATCTGAAATATTTGCCAAAATGGCAATACTTTCATTGAGCGAAAAACATATTTCCTAAAATGTATTCTCAATATTCACTTTTCTGTGGGTTATTTCCACAATAACAGCACCAGAGGCTTATTACATTATTCCTTCTTACTAAAGGATGTTCGTTTACATGTTTGTTTGCAAAGGCACATGGCCCTTTTATGAATTAACCCATTCAGCACCAGTGTAATACAAGTGTTTAATACCAGCGCATTCCACTTCAAACATGCCACTTTAGTGAACGACTTCAAATAATTCACGCAGGAAGAAAATCCAATGATAGATTAACGTCACAAGGGCTCCTTTCAACGCTGTCTGTCACCGTACAGATTGTGACCGACTACGGCACTGACCCCGCCCTCACCGCCATCCTCAACAAGATGGACATCTTCCTCGAGATCGTGACCAACCCTGATGGCTACGCCTATACCCACAGCCGCGTGAGTCACACTCGTTAGCTGTTGGATTGTTATTATTATCATATTAATATTCTAGATATATCTATCTGCACACAGGTCAGTCCTGCAGTACTGCTATAGGACATCACAGGACTGAGGATCTGCAACCTCAGACGATACCTTTAACAGCCGGAGGCTTGTTTTCACTTATTTGTACAGGATCGCATGTGGCGTAAGACCAGGAAGCCAAACTCTGGCAGCTCCTGTGTGGGAGTGGACCCCAACAGAAACTGGGATGCTGGCTTTGGAGGTACACCGTGACTGCTTTAAACACTTAACACTGAACAGGAAAAACTACCACTAAAAGCAATAGGTGAACACTCTCCAGTCCTTTTTATTTTCATGCAACAGATCTCTGTCTACACATTTCTCCCACTAAGTTCTTAACATGGACAACTATCACGCGATGTAAAATATACTCCAGTATTCAAGTGAATTAAACCTAACCACCTGAACCCAAGCAGATCTAAAATCAGGACCAGTAGCCCATTATTATGCCATTATTGGCTGCTATGTAGGATTATTACATGACTGTGTGAGAGGACATTTCTACAGAGAGACATCTCTCAAGTTCTGCCTGTACTGAAAAAAAAAAAACTGTGAGCGTTTATGTCGCTCCGGATAAGACCGTCTGCTAAATGCCAATAATGTATAATCCTGCTCAGAATTCAGTGCTTCTGAATCATTTCTTAAAACTGCGTTCCGCTTGGGGTATCTGTAAAGGTGTGTTTAAAGGTGTGTGTTCCCCTTGCCAGGCGCTGGCGCCAGCAACAACCCCTGCTCGGAAACCTACCGGGGCCCCAGGGCTCACTCCGAGCCCGAGGTCAGCTCCATCGTGGACTTCGTGAGCTCCCACCGCAACTTCAAGGCCTTCGTGTCCATCCACAGCTACTCCCAGATGCTGCTGTACCCCTACGGGTACACCCGCACTCCCGCCCGCGACCAGGCCGAGCTGGTGAGCCAAACGGATTCAGTCCGACTCCCTCATGGTCTTACACAGTGCCACAGTACCTGATAATACGGATACGGATGATACGCTGCTTCTCAGACACTGGTAGTTTATTATAGCAACGGTAAATTATCAGGAATAAAAAGCATCCAGAATTTTTTACGAAAGGTTAGCAGTCGTAGAATGTGTTTAAACTGTAGTAAAACGTGATGTGGAACTTGAACTGTTTTTCTGGAAAACAGCTTAAAATGCTTAATTAGACTTAGCAAAAATCCATCCACATCAGTGGCTCACTTTAAAGGCTGATTTTTAAACGGTTGGTACATCCAACCAAACACTCTTCCTGTGTTTTTATATGGAAAAGAAACCTTCACTGTCTCTCTTACCCCTACAAATGTGCCTTTACCAAAAACATCTCGACATACATTCACAGCATGCCCTTGCCCAGAAGGCTATCACTGAGCTGGCCTCTCTGTACGGAACCCGCTACAGATACGGCAGCATCATCAACACCATCTGTGAGTACCACATCTACACAGCCTCACACACGGTAAGGCAAACGCCCTACTGGTCATCTGAGGTTACAGACCTCATTTGCTTTTCCCGCAGACCAAGCAAGCGGTGGCACCATCGACTGGACCTACAACCAGGGCATCAAGTACTCCTACACCTTCGAGCTGAGAGACACCGGTCGCTATGGTTTCATTCTGCCGGCCAATCAGATCATCCCCACTGCCCAGGAGACCTGGCTGGCCCTGATGGCCATCATGGAGCACACCAAGGACAACGTGTACTGAACAGTGCGGGCTCAGGCTAACCTGTTGCCAATAGCAACGTCCAGATTACCACTTGGATAATTTTACAATAGTCTTTTCGCTTGTGCAATTAATTGGAGACCAGGGCCACATTTACATGGAGAAAATCACCAATAAACTTTCCGCTGGCATCCCGTGAAGCCACTGTTCTTTGATCCCAAGAGACTTCTGCCATTTGTGACCGGAAAATACATCCACACATCCAAATGACAAATCTTGATCTTGATAATAATTAAAACACATGTGCTTTATTAAACATTAAATATACAAAATTGAACTTTTGTCAGAAAGGGTAAATATACCATCATACTGCAAGACTTACTATTATTTTCTTCATAGAACAAGTTTATGAAAGACCTATTAAACAGACAGACACCTTGATGAATCAGCATGTTAAAATGAAGTTGGTAACCTGAAATGTACTGAAAAACACGTAGATATATTAAACATCTGTTTAGCCAACTGTTTTGCAACTGGTCCAATACAGTACCTCAACTTCAACATGGTGCACATTTTGCCATAGTAACAGTAAAATGCCCTTTCCTCTTCCCTCCCCAAATCCTAATTTAGGCATCAGCAAAGGCAGGGCTTTGTTCTACACATAAAAACTGTGTCTACAACTTACCACCACACTGAGAAATGCATTTTAATACTGTTGAATAATTGCCCACCAGAAATCTAATAAAATGCATTTCCCCTCAGAGAGAGTTGATCTTTCTATTCTGATTTTACGCACCACTTCAGGTGACACATGTAAGTCTTCCAGGTCACAATTAGAGTTCTGTCACCTCCAAGAGACTGGATTAAGCACTGCATATGATTAAAATGTTGCAAATTATGAAACTGTTTTCCAACTCATGTTCTTCTGTGAGTTTTCAGTCAGATAAGTACTTCATAAAGTCACCACATCAGGTCTGAAAACCCAGTATGCACACCAGTAATGGTAAAAAAACCTGCCTTTTTAGAACAGGATATTCAAAACTTCACAGGAATTAAGGCATAGAAAATATCCATTCAAAAATAGTTTCTCCTTTTTATCTATAAATATTTTTAAAATAAAACATAACCGTGCCAGTCTACTTCGTATTTAACTTACAGATGTATATTCAATGTTAGATTTGGGTTATCCTTTAGAATGACATTACGGTTTAAAACAACGATGTTAAGTAAGACTGTATAATATCCCTTCTTCTAATGTGTTTTGCTGTCAAACTTATCTTTAGAAATGATTCTTTTTTTGGAAAGTAAGAAATGAATCATGCTTGCAGTGCATGTGTGGTACGCTCACACAGCAATGGAGTAATTGAAACTACCTGCACAGGCAGATCACGCTGCAAATCAGCTTTGCTGGACGGCCTTCCATTCCTGTATCTCCTGTAAAAGCCTTTAGTGAAGGACAGCGTACACAACTACCATCACTTCAACAGACAGGTGATTGTCTCTTGATACACACTGATGAATCACAACAATGAACTATAATACCATCAATACCATCTGTGAAACTGCTAGGGAGAGAGAGATTCAGTCAATACTTTCTGAATGAATCTGCACACTAACTACAAAAAAGGACAGCCAGGCGTTAATGCATAATCAGGCCTACTCAGAACTACGCACGCGCACGCGCACGTGTACACACACACACACACACACACACACACACACACAGACATCTACTGTTAGGTAGGTGCAGAACCAAAATGTGAGGCCATAGGAGTGAAGTGTCAGCACATTACTCTACTACTCAAAGGACGCAAAAGCCTATTTGCACATAAAACAGAGCCGGTTTCATTCCCTCTGGTGAAGAACCTAAGGGATCATCATGCCTGCTACATGTGCAAATATTTCTCTTTGGGAGCATTAGAGCAGAGAGCAGGCTCTGCTTAGTGCTATTATGAGGCTTACTGCCTACTGCCTCCTTTGACAGCATGCAGACAGCCAGTCTTCAAAGGGAGGTTAAGAGCTGCCAGACACTGTGTATAACAACAAACACAGCTGCTCATCAAACACAGAGAGGGCCTTTGCTTATCGACGGGTAAGGATGACTTTTACAATCTTAAAAGCAGCACATTCAAACAGAACTGCAGCAGCTGATGCAGCAATACCCTAAGAGGGAGAGAGCTGAAAGGGTGTCAGATGAGAGGGTATCGGATGTATGTATGTATGTATGTACAGGAGTGCTCTGATGCACTGGTGGGGTGCTCTGATGCAGTAGTGGAGTGCTCTGATGCACTGGTGGGGTGCTGTGCTCTGTAGTGCAGGGGCTACTTCCAGGGCCGGCTGCTTTGTGACCTGGCGCTGTCCTGCCGGCTCCTCGCGCTGGACACCTTGGACTGGGCGCTGCTCATGGACATCCGGCTCAACCGGCCTGGAACGAACACACACACACACACACACACACAGAGCATGGGCAGCATGAAAATGTCAATCTTGTTTAGTCACTTATTATATAATGCATATCTGCATAGCACGTATCAATGTGAAAAAAACTTCAGCGGTCTCTTACAGCAGAGCATATACAGAGCTGCCGGATGTTTCAGGATGCCAGTGATTCACTACAGACTCCTACAGCAGGAAATGATACTCCTACAGTCCTGCTGTTTGAGCTTTTGAAGGTTTTAGCGCAAATCTCTGTTTCCCTTACCCAAAAATGCTTATTCATATTATCCTGCAACTGCAGACATGTACTCCAGACTAGCCACCTTCTGTGGAATAAGGGCTTCCAGCCACACAGGGCCACAGCGTCTGGTTTTCTGTTTTTACTCTGAAACTCTTATGTTCTACTGCCTGTTGGACTGTGGCCCTGCGAGACTGTGGATGTTTCGGCTGGCTGCACTCACTGCTGCTGTCTGAGGGGACGAGCACCTCCTCCAGGTGCATCTGGATCTTGCCGAGATCATCCGAGGTGAAGCGCCACTTCTTCTCGGCCGGGTGGGACACCTGAGGCGGGGCGGGGCGCTTGCGCCCCCCGGTGGGCGTGGGAGACGGGAGGCAGTGCGCCGGGATGGAGCCTGTCGTCAAGCCTTCCGGAATCTTCTGAGCGACCACCTTCAACCCTGACAGAAATAAACAGTTCCATCCAGCATCTGCATGGGTTGGGACCACTGCTGCTACAGCCAATGCAACAACACAACAGCTTAGGGCACACTGAACTGATTCTGAGAAGTATTTTCATATAATTTTTACTTCATTTTCATATTACTAATTCTCTACACATGTATGGATGTTAAGCAATATTGACACCAAACATGCACAGTCTGGAGTATCTATACTACAATTACCAATTGTACCCAATATATGCGGGCTTACCAAATAAACTTAATCACGTCCCTATAATTTGCAGCACAAGTTGCGTGGATACCACACCTGTGCCCACAGCTGTAGAGCCTACAGCAGAGTGTGAAGACTGCAAAGCACCCACATGTAAGTGTTTACCTCAGAGACAGTGAGAGCTCACCTCCTGACAGCATGAACAGGTTTTCGAATCCTCTCTCACACATGGTGGTGGCGGCCTGGCTGGCGATTCTCTCATCCTCATCATAAAGAATGATTATCTTGCCCGGAGCGTTTTTCTGTGGGTGTTTTAGTTAAGGCTGTCCTGTTTGCAGGTATGACAGTTTCATAATACTCAAGATGATAAGGTAGTCAATCCCAAGTCATAATGACTTAATATCAATTACTGGCACTGACATCAAAGTTCACTGGTGTATAATTTCTGTCACTGCTTCCAACACACATTATTAAAACCTAGTCAGTTTCTTTCTCAATGCTTATGCAGACAGTTACACAGCATGTGCTACTGTATGTAAAACGTGGTAATGACCATAATCTCATTTTCCCCTGTAAGTGGCCAAATTCAAGCCCGTATCAAAGGATACATAGTCCAGCACTTCCTTAGTGTATGGGTTCATTGTGCGGGAGAGTGTTGCAACTGGGTAACTGTATGCTGCAAAACAGGGTTCCAGTCAGAGCTCAGGAGCAGCTTTTGCTGTTCTGCACATGGACATTTACAAGCATCTGCCTCTGTACTGCTAAACAAAACTACATATAAAAAAGGAAAAAAGAACTTTGAACAAAAACAAGGTTTCACAACACTGTTTGTCTATCCTGGCAGACACCCTTAGCCTAGATTTCCAGCAGAGCTTTTGTATTTTTAGACAGTGTCGAGTAACACAGTAGTTACTAAAGCCTATCAGGTGAACCTCTTGCTGAAAGTGAAATGGCAGTGTTGGTTATCAAATCTAAAGCGTTCATTCACCACCACACTGCTGCCTTACATGGATGGATTGTGGGCTACATATTACCCCTTACCACAGGCCATGTGGCACTGGATGTTGGCTCTTACCACTAATGATGTGGCACTGGATGTTGGGAAACAAATTGGTCCTTACCACTGACAGTGTTCCACTGGATACTGGGGCACTTACCATCCCTTACTGCTAATGATGTGGCAATGTTGGGCTACATATCGTCCCTCCACTGATAGCGTGGCACTAGGTTTTGATTTACATGTTAGCCCTTGGAGCTCATGATGTAGCACTGGGAATGGGGGTATATGCCTGCCCTTACCATCGACAGCGTGGCACTGGGTATTGGGCTACATGTCAAACCTTATCGCTGACAGTGTGGCACTGGGTATTTGGCTACATGTCAAACCTTATCGCTGACAGTGTGGCACTGAGTATTGGGGTATATCTTGGCCCTTACCGCTGATGATGTGGCACTGGTCGTAGTCGTCTCGGTTCCGCACGTCCAGCAGCAGGTAGGGGCAGTCGGGGTAGGGCAGCTCTCCGACTCTGGGACTGGGCTCTGGGGTCAGGTTCCCGCTCCGCTGGCCGTTCTTGTCCAGGTCCATCTCTCCGACGCCGCTTATCACACTGCGCGATCACAAGCACAGCGCTGTCAGCGGGCGCGCACGAGGGCCAGCCCCATTACCAGTGCATATAATACCCCTGTGACTGCTCACAGAGCTCTATGCTTTCAGCTTTTGTTCTGCTGCTGTAGCCAGAGCTGGCTGCCATGAGAAAAGGCCTGCCGGAGGCCAGGTCATTATGCTCCCACAAAGCTGGGACTGTTGGGGGAAAAGCTCGCTCAGATGTGTGGACAGACGGCTGAACACACAGGAGCCAGTGAGGGATAGAGTTACCATGCTGGAAGGGGGATACCTTTGCAGTGTCGATCGTGGGGAGAAGCCCGTGTCCCCGGATTCGCTGTTGTTGTTGAGCTGTGGAGAGGGATTGTGGGGAGAGCCATTGGACCTCTCCGACAGGCGCTCTGAATCCCCCCCGGAGAGCACAGAGATGTTGTCTGCAGGTGGGAGAGCCGGCATTACTCTCTGTGATCGACAGCCATTATGGCTCTCTTCCATTTGTCTCCCATTACAACACTATAAACGCCTCTTCACAGGTTTCACACATAAGCATTATACTGCGACAGGACATCAGTATCCTCAACGGAAATGTGTGCCACAGTAAAATCTATTACTCCTGACACATGTGGACAAATGAACACTTCTTTTACCAGTCACCATCTTTTACACCGGTGAAACATGTAGGTAGTAATGATAAGGGAAATATGCTGTTACCCGAAAGCCGTGATGTTTCTCCATCTATCACCACGTCATTCAGATCAGACACTGAAGCAACCTGGATTACCTGATGAACAAAGATTGAGATGTGTGAACAGAATTAGGACACAAAAAAATTGTGCCCAATAATCACCCACAGCACGTTTTAACAAGATTTTATATGACTCTTTAAAGGTTTAATGTTTCTTTCATCATCTACTAATGGAAATGTGTAAGTAGCTACACTAACAACATCACCATATACAAATACTACACAAAACGTGAGTATTGTCAGCAAATGTTTCTTACCAACTGAGCAAATGTTGTCACTTTCAGCCTTTTGAAGAGTTCACCCTTTTTATATCGGCAATCTGAAATAAACAAATTTATGTTTATTTCATTTCCTCCATTTTTAAACCCAAGAAAAGCACATGCACTTTAATATCAATTCTGCACTTTTAGCAACAAAATTCCCCTAGGAAGACCAGGAGTTTATTTTGAGTCCCATCACTCCTTGTTCGCTTTTGCTGATCTCCAGCGATCTCACCTGGGTCCTGACACTCTGTGCTCTGGGGGTCTTCCTCATCTTCCAGCATATTGCTAAAACTCAGCCCAACAGCGTCGCTGTCCATAGTACACATGGAAGGGAACTACCTGACGTGTGGACTTCTCCAAAGCTGCTCTCCCACAGCAGAACAAGGCTGCCCCTATCCCTCTTTTAACCTGCACGCTGAGCCGTTCTCACGTCCGCCCTCCTCACTATCTCACCCTGCCTCTCAAAAACACCGGCTGGCACCGGCACGCAAGCTTGAGCGCTTTCAATGCCTCCTCTTCCAGGGGTGACAGAGAAATGATTGTTACCAACAAAACAATCCCCCTCCTTCCTCATGAAGGAAACAGTGTTTCTTACCCCTGAGAAACTGGGACAACCTGTCACAACGCTGTAATCACGGACAAAGTGGTTATTCTCTCAAACATCCAGGTAATCAGGTCTCCCAAATATCAGTAGCACAGAGCTTCTCCTATTTGCTCTGAGAGCGCATTGTAACAAAATAAATCAAATAAATACGCTGGTGTGCCTCCAAGTTGCAACCTGTTCCAATTTCAGGTTGGCCGACACAACTGAATTCGAAAGGTGATGAGCTGAGGCAGAGCTGAGAATCTGCATTCAAATTACAGTTAACACCACAGCAAGGCTGAAGAAACACCAACCTTCCAACCTTTTATTGATTAGCGTGTGAAATAAGGAGCTACTCTAAGCAACCTGAGGTAATGTTGTATTTTTTTTTCTTTATACAAAGCCACATTCATTTTTACATGGTACCCCCTCGCCACATCTGGGCACCGTACTGAATTGTGGGCACAAATCCTCCTGACCGCCATCATCCCTCATGTAGAATTCCACTAGAAGATTATACTTACTCCTCTTGATCTCATCCAGTCTTTCCATGTATTTTAACAGGCTGCAACCTGAGGAATAACGAGAAGCATTTCATTTAAACTTTATTCAAGCAGCAGAGCCGAACGAGCACCGGGGTATCAGCTGTAGCGTGAGGGTGACAAGATGGCCAGATGCAGGCGGTCAGAGAGTGAATCACGCCAGCACACTGACCAGCTGCTCTTTCACTAAGTGCCATGCGGCCTTTAATGACCACAGCCAGTCAGGGGCCTTGATGTAAACTGTCATCTGAAGGACACCCCCATCATGGCGCAGGCACACAGGATTTGACTTGGTCGAGAGGACCACTCCTCCCCCGCCAATAGCACTTCCAGCAGGACCCTAATTTTCCCAGAAAATGTTTCATCCACGTTCAAAGCAAGCCCAACCCCATCTGGCACAGCTGTTTGGCAGAAGATGATTACAGAGTGGCATGGCTGCAGACATAATTAATGACCAAAAATGTATGCTGTACATACATATGAGTATATGTTGCCTACTATAAAGTGATACATATCTAATCATCCACATACATCAGGAGCACCATACCACTCAAGATGCCTCCTTAACAGGCACTAGTGGTGTGGTGCTGAAACAGAGTAAAACTCTGGGAAATGTGACTGGACTGCTCGATCAGCCTTGAAAAGGCTTCAGTGCGTGCTTTCTGTTGCCACCTGTACGCTTTCCGAGTGCCGTATTCAAAAACATATTTTCTTTTTTGCAGAGTTCTCCAAACGTTACCTCAAGATATAATGTGATACGTGTAAATTCAACTACTAATCATTTTAAGAAAACTGAGACAGCGAAAACTGAGGAAATTTGTTTATAATGTTCATGGGTGTATTTATTCTTCAGTTACATCCTGAAATGTATAAAATGATATATGAGACCTCATTTTGTATGCTCCCTATCATATCTAAACTCCTTAGCTTACTCTAGTATCTTAGCATCATTAAAGTGCTAGACAAGGAAGACAAGGTACAATTAAAAACATATACTGTAGTGGGAAAATGTACAATTACATGAATATGGAAAGTGTACTTGGTTTCTTGGTGCGAATATTACCTGTATCGAGCCTTGATTTCACATGCTGGTATTTGGGATTTTGTGGAATTCTTTTCTTCAAATACTGTAACACAAGAAAACAGAAAAACAATGCAAACAACTGTTATTTCGTCAGTGAGGTTGTTAGGAACAAACATGTCTCTCAGAACTTTAGTGAGGACAGCATGTCTTGCATCTTAACTGTCTAGTTAGACTCAGACCGTTGACCAGCTAACTCTACCTGACTCCAACGCTATGATACCTATCGCTTCTGCAGTATAGCTACTGCTGTTGATCGTTTTGGCACAGCGGTCTTACACGACTGAGTCAATGCGAAGCGGTACATTTAGCCTCAGGTAGCTAGCTGGCCGGTCAACACAGCATCTGAGTCAGAGGCAGTTGGTTTGCTTAGCTAGCCTGCTT